>NC_092100.1:34975605-35173105 GCF_045679555.1 Salvelinus alpinus | reverse complement strand
GAGGGCAGAGTGAGTAAGAGAGGAACAGGAAAGCATAGAGAATAGTAGAGAGGAGTGCTTAAATTGAATGCTGTGCTGTAATTGAATGCTGTAACGGAGAGGTTGTGACTGTTTATTTTCTACAATGAGCTCTACTGTTTTACCTCAGATTGCTCTATTCCTCTACGCTTGACCTCTGCTACTCTCCTTCTCCCAATGCTCGGTTCTACCTGGGGAGACCTACCCTATCTTGATATATCTTTGACAGCAGGACTCTATCAGTACCACTACCAGGACATTAGGTCACTGGCATAATGAATAGTAGACATGTCCTTTCCAGATCAGTCAACAGTCTCAATGCTCCACAATAACCACCTGAATGAGTCCCATACAGCCTCTACAGGCCTGGCTAGCTGGACACACCACTGTTACTGTTTCACAGCCAAACACACAATTTACTGGTCAGCCTTGCAAAACAGGGCCAAGGACTTCACTGTCCTTGAAAGAGCGAGAGAGGTAGCTAATGCTATTGTAATAAGGACAGATTGCTACGGTAGTTGCAGTGGGCTGTAGGCCAGAAGCTCGGAGAATGGACTCAGCATTAGATTACTGTCCTGTGAAAACGTTACCATTAGAATAAAGCTCAGGCCTTATCTGGCTTTAATCAACCATTTATCCCTTAAAACATGTTTCAGATTAGGGGATACAAATATTTCTACTTATTTACGTTTTACTCTTTGTTGTGTATAGGATTTGTTTATTGACATTACAAAGCAGTACTGTCAATGGGTAACTTCATATAGTGATATACAGCTCATTCGGAAAGTATTCAGACCCCTTCCCTTTTTCCACATTTTGTTACGTTACAGCCTTATTCTAAAATGGATTTACCTATTTTTTTCCCCTCATCAATCTACTCCATAATGACAGTGAAAATATTTTTCTTTTTAAATTTTCAGCCCCTTTGCTATGAGACTCGAAATTGAGCTCAGGTGCATCCTGTTTCCATTAATCATCCTTGAGATGTTTCTACAACTTGATTGGAGTCCACCTGTGGTAAAATCTATTGATTGGACATCATGTTGAAAGGCACACACCTGTCTATATAAGGTCACACAGTTGACAGTGCATGTCAGAGCAAAATCAATCCATGAGGTTGAAGGAATTGCCCATGGAGCGCCGAGACAGGATTACGTTGAGGCACAGATCTGGAGAAGGGTACCAAAACATTTCTGCAGCATTGAAAGTCTCCAAGAACATGGTGGCCTCCATCATTCTTAAATGGAAGAAGTTTGGAACCACCAAGACTTCCTAGAACTGTCCGCCCGACCAAACTGAGCAATAGGGGGAGAAGGGCCTTGGTCAGGGAGGTGACCAAGAATCCGATGGTCACTCTGACAGAGCTCCAGAGCTCCTCTGTGGAGATGGGAGAAACTTCCAGAAGGACAACCACCTCTGCAGTACTCCACCAATCAGGCCTTTGTGGTGAGCCACTCCTCAGTATAAGGCACATGACAGCCCACTTGGATTTTGCCAAAATGGACCTAAAGGACTCTCAGACTCTCAGCTGTCATGTGAGAAACAAAACTCTCTGGTCTGATGAAACCAAGATTGAACTCTTTGGCCTGAATGCCAGGCATCACGTCCGGAGGAAACCTGGCACCATCATCCCTACAGTGTTGCATGGTGGTGGCAGCATCATGTTGTGGGGATGTTTTTCAGCGGCAGGGTGAGACTTGTCAGGAGCAAAGGAAAGATGAACAGAGCAAAGTACAGAGAGATCCTTGATGAAAACCTGCTCCAGAGCGAATGTTCACCTTCCAACAGGACAACAACCCTACGCACACAGCCAAGACAACGCAGGAGTGGCTTCGGGACAATTCTCTGATTGTCCTTGAGTGGCCCAGCCCTAGCCCGTAATTCAAAAATCTCTGGAGAGTCCTGAAAATAGCTGTGCAGCGACGCTCCCCATACAACCTGACAGAGCTGTAGAGGATCTGCAGAGAAGAATGGGGGAAAGTCCACAAATACAGGTGGAAGGAAACCTCAATAAGCTACAAACATGTCAGTGCTCAAACTTTATTTGTTTGGCAATACAACAGAACAAATTAAGCGGAATGACATTTACTCTCACGGATGAAAGCCACGCCCCTACTAAGCCACACCTCCAGTCTTCTAATCTGACCTGGTCGATCACAGCCAGTGGTGGAAAAATTACCCGATCACCATACTTGAGTAAAAGTAAAGACACCTTAATAGGAAATTACTCAAGTAAAAGTGAAATTCACCCAGTAAAATACTACGTGAGTAAACGTTGAAAGTATTTGGCTTTAAATATACTTAGGTATCAAAAGTAAATGTAATTGCTAAAATATACTTATGTATCAAAAGTAAAAGTATATATTATTTCACATTCCTTACATTAAGCAAACCAGACAACACAATTTTCTTGTTTTTTTAAATGTATGGATACCCAGGGGCACACTCCAAAACTGATTTACAATCAAAGCATTTGTGTTTAGTCAGTCCACCAGATCAGAGGCAGTAGGGATGACCAGGGATGTTCTCTGTTTAGTCAGTCCACCAGATCAGAGGCAGTAGGGATGACCAGGGATGTTCTCTGTTTAGTCAGTCCACCAGGTCAGAGGCAGTAGGGATGACCAGGGATGTTCTCTGTTTAGTCAGTCCACCAGATCAGAGGCAGTAGGGATGACCAGGGATGTTCTCTGTTTAGTCAGTCCACCAGGTCAGAGGCAGTAGGGATGACCAGGGATGTTCTCTGTTTAGTCAGTCCACCAGGTCAGAGGCAGTAGGGATGACCAGGGATGTTCTCTGTTTAGTCAGTCCACCAGGTCAGAGGCAGTAGGGATGACCAGGGATGTTCTCTGTTTAGTCAGTCCACCAGATCAGAGGCAGTAGGGATGACCAGGGATGTTCTCTGTTTAGTCAGTCCACCAGATCAGAGGCAGTAGGGATGACCAGGAATGTTCTCTGTTTAGTCAGTCCACCAGGTCAGAGGCAGTAGATGACCAGGGATGTTCTTTGAGAAGTGTATGAATAGGAACATTTTCCCGCCCTGATAGGCATTCAAAATGTAATGGGTACTTTTGGGTGTCAGGGATAATGTATAGATTAAAAATAATATTATTTCCTTTTGGAATGTAGTAAAGTAAAAGTAAAATTTGTCAAAAATATAAATAGTAAAGTACAGATACCCAAAACAACTACTTAAGTAGTACTTTGAAGTATTTTTACTTCAGTACATTACACCACTGATCATTGCTCAATATCCCAACTAACATGTGATCTATCCACTATTTACCCAATCGCTGGGTTGTTTTTAACCCAGCATTTTTTTATGTACAGTATACCTTCTAGATCTATGTACAATAATTATAAACACAGAGACACTAGAAAGAAGACAAAATCAAATAATGTTAAGCTAAATCCAATGAGAAACTTTTTGACTTGTGAAACCAGCTCTAGAGTCACTCTATAGGGTCAGCGGGTCCTGACATGTCTAATGTGTCCACATCTGTTCTGACCTTTCTCACACCTCTACTTTCCTTTCCATCTCTAAACCCTTCACCTGTCATTCCTCTATCTCTCCCTCCCTCTATCTCATCCTCCCTCCTTCCTTTCTCCCTCCTCCCTTCCCTCCATCAGCGGTTGTCAGTCTTTTCTCTTCCACCTCTCGATCCCTATCCCCCCTCTTCCACCTTTTCACATTTCTCCCTGCAGCAGTTCTAAATCGGTTTCTCTCTCTCCATCTCTGCGAGGTCCCTCTCCCTACAGTCAGACATTATAATTGATATTAATCATACTGAGATCACTTGGCAGGGCTTGCTATAATCTGCTGCCAATGCTTACTGTACTGTACCTAGAGTCAATCTGTAATGGTTAGTTAAAACTTTATTTTGACAAAAAAATGAAATCTTAAGGTAAAAGTTCAAGCTGTTATAAATGTACAAGTACTGGTATATCATTGTAGAGTTGCGTTGAGATGGTGATAAATTACTAAGCACCGTGATCCACTGCTGTGAAGTTTTTGTATTTGTGGTACCTAGAACCTAGAGTGTCACACAATGATAGATATGTACAGTGGGGCAAAAAAGTATTTAGTCAGCCACCAATTGTGCAAGTTCTCCCACTTAAAAAGATGAGAGAGGCCTGTAATTTTCATCATAGGTACACTTCAACTATGACAGACAAAATGAGAAAACAAAATCCAGAAAATCACATTGTAGGATTTTTTATGAATTTATTTGCAAATTATGGTGGAAAATAAGTATTTGGTCACCTACAAACAAGCAAGATTTCTGGCTCTCACAGACCTGTAACTTCTTCTTTAAGAGGCTCCTCTGTCCTCCACTCGTTACCTGTATTAATGGCACCTGTTTGTTCTTGACAAATAATTCATTTTCATAAATGCAGCATTAAACTCTAACTTACCCTGATATTACTTAAATTAAGGACCTTTAAGCCTACCAGGAAATTATTATGTGTGTGGTTGACTGCTTTGAAGTACCAAACATTTCTTTGTAGATTTCTCAGTTTCTCTTGTGAGTTCAGCGCAGGTCAAACGGTGCACTTTCTGGCTAGAGCAACATAATGTTTTCTTTGCATTCAAGCCGACATGAATATCTAATAACCTATCTTTCATCAAGATTCGGTGGCATCGTGGTTACACAATCTCATCGGTGCCCAAAGCAGTCAGCTGACTGTGTGACAACAAAACTTACGCTCTGTGTTTTTCTGAGAACTCGGTGCAGTGTTGAAGGATTTTATATCCAGCAAGTCATCAATGCGCAATGTCCCACTCCTCAACTGTGCTATTCGTGTGTTTCATTGTGCTTATCAGGACATCAAAGATCACAGGTTTAACCTTTTGTCAATAGGGGGTGCTATTTGCACTTTGTAAAAAATTTGTTCCCAAATTAAACTGCCTCGTACTCAATTCTTGCTCGTACAATATGCATATTATTATTACTATTGGATAGAAAACACTCTCTAGTTTCTAAAACCGAATTATATCTGTGAGTTAAACAGAACTATTTTCCTGTGAGGAAGTGAGAAGTGAGAAGTCTGAAATCATGCAGGCTGTTCTGAGGTCGGTTTATTAATTTGCCTGTCTTCTATTGGTTGAGATGCACTGCATACGCCTTCCCCTGGATGTCAGCAAATAGTGAGAATTGGAATGGAGTTGCTAGGCAGATCTGAGGCCTTATAAATAGGCTCGGAACGTGATGTCCTCTCTTTCCTTCGTTCGCCATGACGCAAGGCAGACCTCAGGATGGCGTTCTAGAAAGCTCCCGTTATAGCCCTTAGATATATCCGGCTCTGATTTTATTCGATATAGGTGTTAGAAACATCATAACGTAGTTATTTTAAACCAAGTTATTTCAGTTTATGTGAGTAAATTGCGATTTTCGAAATGTTCTTTGTGCTGCGCAATAGTGAGTTGGGCACGTCTTCGCCACATGGCTAATGTTTACAGCTAATTCCAAAGTTGAAGGCGACAATCTTCAACCGAGCAACGATTCTTTTGGACAAAGGACAACTTGCCCAAGATTCTGATGGAAGCTCATCAAAAAGTAAGAACTATTTATGATGTTAATTCGTTGTTCTGTTGAAAAATGTAAAACTCCTATTCCGCCATTGATTTCGATGCGGTCTGGCTTTAACGCACGCTGTATGTCGTAGTAACGTTAATTTTAAAAATCTAACACAGCGGTTGCATTAAGAACTAATGTATCTTTCATTTGCTGTCCAACCTGTATTTTTTTGTCAAGTTTATGATTAGTTACTGATTAGATTAGGTGCCTCTCCCAAGATTTCTTCTGACATATAGTTGGCAGCTTGGCTACTTTTCTCATTGTATAACCACGATTTGTGCCGCTAAATATGCAAATTTTCGAACAAACTCTATATGTATTGTGTAATATGATGTTATAGGACTGTCATCTGAAGAAGTTTGAGAAGGTTAGTGAAAAAATTAATATATTTTGCTGGTTTATTCGTTATCGCTATTGTTGGCTTGAATCAATGCTGTTGTGTGGTTCGCTATTGTAGTAAGCTAATATAATGCTATATTGTGTTTTCGCTGTAAAACACTTAAAAAATCTGAAATATTGGCTGGATTCACAAGATCTTTGTCTTTCATTTGCTATACGTTGTGTAATTTTCATAAATGTTTTATGATGAGTATTTAGGTAATTCACGTTGGTCTCTGTAGTTATTCTAGTTGCTTTGGTGAGAGTTGTGATGGTGGCTGCAATGGTAAACTATGATTTATACCTGAAATATGCACATTTTTCGAACAAAACATATGCTATACAATAAATATGTTATCAGACTGTCATCTGATGAAGTTGTTTCTTGGTTAGTGGCTATTTATATCTTTATTTGGTCGAAATTGTGATAGCTACCTATGCAGGAAAAAAATGGTGGGAAAAAAAAGTTGTGTCTTTTGCTATCGTGGTTAGCTAATAAATTTACATATTGTGTCTTCCCTGTAAAACATTTTAAAAATCAGAAATGATGGCTGGATTCACAAGATGTGTATCTTTCATCTGGTGTCTTGGACTTGTGATTTAATCATATTTAGATGCTAGTATTTACTTGTGACGCTATGCTAGGCTATGCTAGTCAGCTTTTTTACTGATGGGGGTGCTCCCGGATCCGGGATTGTGTGCAACTAGAAGTTAACTTCTTGGAACTATAGGGGGTGCTGTTCTGCATTAGCATATTTGGGTCTCCAAATTAAACTGCCTCGTGCTAAATTCTTGATCGTACAATATGCATATTATTGTTATTATTGGATAGAAAACACTTTCTAGTTTCTATAGCCGTTGGAATTTTGTCTCTGAGTGGTACAGAACA
Organism: Salvelinus alpinus; assembly: GCF_045679555.1. NCBI lineage: Eukaryota > Metazoa > Chordata > Actinopteri > Salmoniformes > Salmonidae > Salvelinus > Salvelinus alpinus. The sequence continues at coordinate 35,166,244 of NC_092100.1, read as the reverse complement.
ATATCTACAGCACTTTTCATGACAGGGGTCAGATTTCAGAAATTTTTACCCCTGATCTGGAGTCTGTTTTTAAGGCGACAGTGAATGCTATGAAGAAACCGACACTGCCTACGTCTTCCTCTGGGTGTCTGTACGTCATCACGTTTTGAATGGAGTCTATTGCACAATCACAGCCACTATAAAACACGAAAACGTAGAAGTACCGCTCTCTTCCTGCATGCGTCGTGCGCAAGATGGGCATCAGACCTGCCTCCTTCCAAATCGTTGTTTAGAGAGTAATATTTCTCCGGTCATGTTTTTAGTCGTTATAGTTGTTAAAAACATCATAATGTAGTTAATTTGAACCGTTTTATAGCAATTTATATCCGTTTAGTGCGATTTTGAGGAATTTCTTTGTTGTGCACTCTGAAACTTTGGACACGTTTTGGGGTCCCGTTCGATCGTTAGTGGATATTTCGAAGGACAGAGGACATCTATCGACCAAAAGAAGATTACAACATAGAAAGGATACATTGCCCAAGAATCTGATGGAAGAACAGCTCAAAGTAAGCAATATTTAATATGATAAATCGTTGTTCTGTCGAAATATTTTAAACGCATATTTCGCCATTTTGTTTGTTATCGCGTCACTTGGCGAACCCTGTATTGAAAAGTAAGGATAATTTTAAAAATGTAAGTCAGCGGTTGCATTAAGAACTAATTTGTCTTTCGATTCCTGTCAACCCTGTATTTTTTAGTCAAGTATATGATTAGCTTTCAATTAAACTAGATCACTCTGATAGATGACGTCAGACATATTGAGGCTTGATTTCCTAGTATTTTTATTGTGTAACCACGGTTTTGTATGGCTAAATATGCACCTTTTCGAACAAACTGTATATGTATGTTGTAAAATGATGTTACAGGAGTGTCATCGGAAGAATTCTGAGAAGGTTAGTGAAAAAATTAATATATTTTGGCGGTGATTACGTTATAGCGCTCTTTGGCTGGAATCGATGCTCTGGTAACGTTTTCACATGTGGTATGCTAACTTATCGATTTATTGTGTTTTCGCTGTAAAACGCTTAGAAAATCTGAAATATTGTCTGGAATCACAAGATCTGGGTCTTTCCATTGCTATGCTTTGTCTATTCTTATGAAATGTTTTATTAAGAGTAAATTGGTCATACACGTTGCTCTCTATAGTAATTCTAGTCGTCTTGTGATGGTAGGTGCAATTGTAAACTGTGATTTCTACCTGAAATATGCACTTTTTTCTAACAAAACCTATCCTATACCATAAATATGTTATCAGACTGTCATCTGAAGAGGTTTTTTCTTTGTTAGTGGCTATCAATATCTTAGTTTAGCCGAATTGGTGATAGCACCTGAAGTAGTAAGAAACTGATGGAGTTAGAAAAGTGGTGTATTTTGCTAACGTGTTTAGCTAATAGATTTACATATTTTGTCTTCCCTGTAAAACATTTTAAAAATCTGAAATGGTGGCTTTATTCACAAGATCTGTATCTTTCATCTGGTGTCTTGGACTTGTGATTTAATGATATTTAGATGCTACTATCTACTTGTGAAGCTATGCTAGCTATGCTAATCAGTGTGTGGGGGGATGGGGGGTGATCCCGGACCCGGGGTAGAGGCTCGTTAGAGGTTAAACAACATTATGAAATTGATTAATCATGGTTCATGCTTAGACAGACACATACTGTATGTGTATATTGTGTGAGTGATTGGCTCCATCACAATGAAAAATGTAATAGATGTATACAGTACATATGAAATGAATTTCTGGGAAAGTTTCCACTACAGTAGGGTATACTCCTCAGACACTCGGCGCCTGATCACATAGAGAAATATACCATGCTCTCCATATCTCTCTCTGTCTGACATATATTCCCACACTCACAGTCACACAAGGAGGTTCAAAGAAGTCATCTAGAACACTGTTGTTGTTATAAGAGCTGACTGAGCTGATCACATGACCTTTTGAACCCAGGTCAAATGGACAGAATCACTGTTTGGTCCATGTACACTGCTATAACGGTTACATGAGATATACATATTCCATACCAAAAGCTACCAGACACAATCAATTTGATATTATCACAATTCAAAGATTAAAGCCTTAAAACCTCTCTTGGGTAGGGGGCAGTATTTTCACCTCCGGATGAAAAGCGTACCCAAATTAAACTGCCTGCTCCTCAGGCCCATAATCTGGGATATGCATATAATTAGTAGATTTGGATAGAAAACACTCTAAAGATTTCAAAACTGTTAAAATAATGTCTGTGAGTATAACAGAACTGATATGGCAGGCAAAAACCTGAGGAAAATCCAACCAGGAGGTAGTATTATTTTGAAAGGCTGTTTTTCCATTGAAAGCCTATCCACCATACAAAGACTTCGGTTCACGATATCTATGGCTTCCTCTACATGTGGCCAATCTTTAGGCATTGTTTCAGGCTTTTACTCTGAAAAATGAGGGAGATACACCACGTTCAATGAGTGGACAGTGGAAATTTCCAGACATGAGCCAAGCGTGTGATCGGGAGCGCACCTTTCTTGTTTCTCCTTTTCTATTGACGAAGCTTTTGTCCGAAATATTATTGACTATTTATGACAAAAACAACCTGAGGTTTGAAGTTCGAATCTCATCACAACAACTTTAGAATTTTAGCTCATTAGCAACTTTTCAACTACTTATTACTTATTAACTACTTTGCATGTTAGCTAACCCACCCCCTAACCCTAACCCTTTTAGCTAACCCTTCCCCTAACCCTTTAACCTAACTCCTAAACTTAACCCTAACCTCTAGCCCCTAACCCCTAGCCTAGATAACTTTAGCCAGTTAGCTAACGTTAGCCACATACCCACCTAGATATAATTTGTAACCTATCATAAGTTTTGCAAGTTTGTAACATATAGTACGTTTTGGAAATTCGTAACATTGCACGTTTTACAAATTCATAACATATATAAAAAATTGTAATTCATAACATATCACATGAAATTGGTGATGGACATCCACAAATTAATACATACTACACAAAAAGTAGCATATCATACTAAATGGAGGGTCGCGAATTTACTTACATAATAATATGAAATGCTCTGAGACCAGGTTATGAAGCCAGACAGGACTATTGTTGAGGTAGATGACTGGTGAATGGCCCACTTGAGATTGATAAAACACACTTTGTGTTCTTTCCCATCTCTTGACAACTGGGATTGAAATGTAATTCCATTTCCATGGAAGTTTATCAGTTTGTTAGAAAAGTAGTGATGGGTGATAGCGTAATAAATGAGCTTCAGAAAGCTACAGAGGGGAAAAAATGGTTGTGTTTGAAATCCTTCACTGCTATCATTGACCATTCCATCCTGTTAGGGAATGTATTTAGGACAACTTAAGAGTCCTCCACTCCTCACTCTCCCACTCTCGTCACCTCTTCAACTCTTCTCCATCTCTCAAACCATATCTCCACTCATCTCATTTCATCCCTTTTCTACACCTCTCCTCCTCATGTCTTAACTCTCCCCCTCTTATCTTTCCCCCTCTCTCTACTCCTCACCCACCCATCACCCCTCCACTCCTCTCGATCTCTCTCTCTCTATCCTGTTCCATTACCCCTCTCTTCACTTTTCTCTCCATTCCTCTCCTCATTTCTCCACTGCTCTCTCCGGTGTTATCAAATCTCCTGAATCTGACACAAATTTTCACTCTTTCTCCCCTCTCTCCTTTGCTCTCTCCTTCTCTCGGTCACAGTGTCTGATTTCATCTTTACAGCCTTGTAAACCCCAGAATATTAGCCTCCTCTGCCTTTCATTTTAGCTCCTCTACTGTTCAGAAACATACTGGATTAGATTAGTCCAGTTTGTCTTTCAGTATTCAGACAGTATCCTGTGGGTTTGTGGGATATCAGAGAGCTACTCTGTTTCAATGAGGCAAAATATAAACTGTCATATCCACTAAATTATGGTGTTAATTCAGAGAGGACTTGAAGTGGTCTGACGACCTCAAAGGACTGAAGAGCTTAAAACTCATATTTCTGGAGTAAGAGGGGGAAGGGTTTGAGTTTATTATGCAGTGGGGTGCTTGTGGTATTGTTAGGGATTGGGTGTTAGTGGAGAGGTTCTGTTGATACCCACTGGGAGTCCGGATAAGAGCTCATCAGAGCTCACTCAGGCCTTTTCAAACAATACCACCTCCATCGCCCCACCTCATGTCCACACATGCACTCCTAACTCTCAGATCTCTCTTCCCCCACTCCACTTAAGACCTGACCCCCATCCAGACCTGCCCTGTTACCCCATCTGACTCAGAATAGGCCTTCCCCCCTTACCTCACCCTTTCTCCCCTCTCTTCCACTCTCTTCTTTTTCCTCCGCTCCACTCTCTCTCCCCTCCCCTCTGTTCTCTCTCCACTCCACAGGGGTGGGCAACAAGATCTCATGGCCTGACACGGTCTGACTTCAATATACACGTTTGTCCAGGGTGGATAAACATTGAGTTTTAGGCATTCATTCCGATTGGTTAACTTAAGGGTTAAGGTTTGGGATAGAGTTAAAACAGAAACAACTCAAAGGTTAAGTTTAGGCCAAGGATGTCAAACTAATTTTGCCCCGCATTCGGTTTTCATGGAGGTCTGGTGTGGTGCACTTAAAATGTATTATATTTCCTTGCCGTCAAAATGTTTAATAACATAGTCCCATATCCATCCATTTTGGAATTTTCGATGCTCCCTTACTGTGTAGCATTCATTTGTATCACTGTTAGCAAGCTGGACAGAGTGAAGAGACTATAAATATACTGTAGGTCATTTTTACACAGTTTCAATTTGGATTTAGTAATTTCAATGTCAAATGTCAGTTTTTACCAAAAATAAATACCCCTTTAATTCCAATTGGTTAAAGGTTTGGGATAGGGTTAAAACCAAAATAATAAAAATGAGTGCCTAGCAATGGGATTGAACCCGTGGATTCATCTGTGATTTGTCAGGGAAAGCCTTCCGTTTCTGATGTCTACCGGATTCCTGTTGTCTAACTGGCAGGTTTAGCAGAATGAATGACCGATCCTTGAATTAATTGAAATACATCTGAATAACATTTGATTGGAGATGAGTTTGTGTGTGTGTGTGTGTGTGTGTGTGTGTGTGTGTGTGTGTATATATTTGTGTGTGTGTGTGTGTGTGTGTATATTTGTGTGTGTGTGTGTGTGATATACCTGAGAAGAAACATATTATCAGGAATGAAGGTAAGGTAACAATGTTTTAATAATTCAACAGCTCTCTAGCGGGGATATCCTCCGGGCCATAACCCTCCCAGGCAACCAGGCACTGGAAACTGCTGCCCCGTGGTCGAACACTCAGGAGGTGTCTCACCGTGTACGCCAGATGGCCATCGATGACACAGGCAGGAGGGCTGGGCCTGGAAACAGAAGACAAAGGGCTGTGAGACACAGGCTTAATCCTAGACACATGGAAAGTAGGAAGAATACGGAGGACGAACAGCAGTGGAGCGAATGACTCTAGAGACGGGGAACAGGCCGATGAAATGGGGGGAAAGTTTATGGGACTTCACGTGGAGGGGCAGGTCCCGGGTGGAGAGCCATACCTTCTGCCCGAGCCGATAGCGTAGAGCAGGGGTACGGTGGCGATCCGCTTGTTGCCTATACCTGGAAGTGGTCTTCAACAGAGCGGCCCAGGCTCTCTTCCAGGTATGGCGACAGCGGCGGATGGACATCTGGGCGGAGGGATTACTGACTTCCTGTTCTTGCTTGGGGAAAGAGCGGAGGCTGTTATACCAGGGAACACTCAAAGGGCGAGAAACCCATGGCAGAGCAAGGAAGGGTGTTGCAAGCGTACTCAACCCATACCAGTTGCTGACTCCAGGTGGTAGGGTTGGCGGAGACTAGGCAGCGAAGAGTCGTGTCTAAGTCCTGGTTGGCTCGCTCTGACTGGCCGTTGGACTGGGGGTGGAATCCAGAGGACAGGCTGGCTGACAACCCAATGAATGTGCGGAACGCCTTCCAGAACCGGGACGAGAACTGCGGACCCCGGTCGGAGACCATGTCCACCGGGAGCCCGTGGATCCGGAAGACGTGCTGCACCGTAAGCTGGGCCATCTCCTTGGCCGAGGGTAGTTTGGGGAGAGAAATGAACTGAGGGGCTTTGGAAAACCGGTCAACCACAGTCAGGATGGCAGTGTTGCCCTCAGATGGGGGGAGACCCGTGATGAAATCCAGGGATATATGGGACCAGGGACGGTGAGGAACAGGCAGTGGTTGGAGAAGACCAGCCAGAGCTTGCCGAGGAGTCTTGTTCTGTGCGCAGACCGTACATGCAACGACAAACATGGCAACATCCGGAAACATAGTAGGCCACCAAAAGTGTTGTCGCACGAAGGCCAGGGTCTGACGAGAGCCTGGGTGACAGGCAAGTCTGGAGGAACGGGCCACTCCAGGACCACAGAGCAGACAGTGAGAGGCACAAACATTCGGTTATCTGGGCCCCGCCAGGGTTTGGCTGTGACCGCTGCGCTTCCCAGACCTGTTTCCTTATACCCCAGCTGAGTGCCTTCACCAGGCATGAGGTGGGAAGGATGGTCTCGGTCTCCGGGGTGGTAACCATGGGGTTATAGCGGCAAGACAGGGCATCCGGCTTGACGTTCTTGGACACCGACCGGTAGGAGAGGGAAAAGTTGAACCGGGTAAACAGCAGGGCCCATCTCGCTTATCTGGAGTTGAGGAGCTTGGTGCTGCGGAGATACTCCAGGATTTTGTGGTCGGTCCACACAATGAATGGATGTTACGCCACTTCTAGCCAGTGCCTACATTTCTACAACGCCATCTTCACCGCGAGAAGCACTTGATTCCCAACATCGTAGTTCCTCTACGTGGTGCTGAGGCGGTGGGAGAAGAAGGCGCAGGGATGCAGCTTAACCCTGGACGTAGGCTGAGGCCAATCCACCACCGCTCTCACCTTCTCAAGATCAATCTGGACACTCTCAGCAGAGGTGATGTGGCCCAGAAAGGGAATGGTGGAGCAATGGAACACACTTTTCTGCCTTAACAAACAACTTGTTATCCAGAAGGCATTGCAAAACCTGTCGGACGTGGAGCACGTGTTCATCGGGGTAGCGGGAGAAGACGAGGATGTCATCAATGTAGACAAAGACAAACCGGTCAGCATGTCGTGGAGAACATCATTCACCAGAGCCTGGAACACGGCAAGGGCATTGTTGAGGCCAAAGGGCATGACCAGATATTCGTAGTGGCCGCTGGCCGTGTTGAAGGCGGTCTTTCACTCGCCCCCTTCTCGTATCCGCACCAGGTGGTAGGCATTTCGTAGATCCAGCTTGGAGAAAACAGTGGCCGCATGGAGCGGCTCGAAAGACGAGGAAATGAGTGGTAGCGGATAACGGTTCTTCACAGTAATGTCATTGAGTCCCCGATAGTCAATGCATGGTCTTGTCCTTTTTCTCCACGGAGAAGAAACCTGCGCCAGCGAGAGAGGAAGAGGGACGGATAAATCCTGTAGCTAGGGAGTCACCAATGTAGGTCTCCATAGCCTTGGTTTCTGGTCCAGAGAGAGAGTACAGATGTCCCCGGGGCAGCGTGGTGCTAGGGAGAAAGGCAATCCCGCAGTCATAGTGGTGGTGCGGCAGAAGGGACTTGCTGAACACCTCCCGGAGGTCCTGGTACTCTGCGGGAATGGCAGAGAGGTCCGGGGCAACTTCCGAGCCCCCATAAAGACGTCCCGGGACAGGTTGCGCCGACTTCAGACAATGGGCACGGCAGAACGGACTCCAACCCATGATAGCACCCGTAGACCAGTTGTTGAGGGGATTGTATCGCTGGAGCCAGGAGAATCCCAAAACCATGGGAATCTGGGTGGACTTGATGAGCAGGAATTGAATAGTCTCGCTGTGATTCCCTGACACACGTAGGTTGATGGGAGTGGTGTTATGGGTGGCCCGACCTATAGAGCGCCCATCCAGCACGCTAATATCCATGGCAATGGAGAGGGGCTGAGTGGGTATGTTCAGCTCGGAAGCCAGTGTGGTGTCCAAAAAGCTCTCATCGACCCCTGAGTCAATAAGGACCCAAAGACATTTGGACTTGTTTCCCCACAGCAGAATAACATGAAAAGGTGTGTGAGAAAGGGAAGCAGATAACTTCTCCATATGGCCCACCAGAGTACTCGCTCCTATCTGTGAGCCTGGTCTTTTACCGGGCAAGAGGACACAAAATGACAAAAAGTCCCGCAATACAGACAGCTCCTTGTGTTGATCCTGTGTTGCCGTTCCGCTGGCGACAGCCCAGCTCTGCCTAGTTGCATACGCTCGGGAACCAGTGCCTCGGCCACCTTCGGTGACTCTCGAGGAAGGTCAGGAACCCTCGTGTGCTCTCGCCAACGGGACCGCCGGGGACTTCTGGGATGACACGGAGGTGAGGTGGAATCCCTGGACGTGCGAGCAAAAGCTAATTTCCTCTTCATCCGTCGTTCCCGCAATTGCCCATCGTTGCGGATGGTCAAAGCGATGAGGGAGTCAAGATCCATGGGTAACTCGCGAGCAGCAAGCTCGTCCTTAACCTCCTCTGAGATGCCATGCAGGAACATGTCGAACAGTGCTTCCTGGTTCCACAAACTCTCCGCTGCCAACGTGCAGAAATACACCACATAGTCGGCCACTCTGCGGGCGTCCTGCTGGAGCTGGATTAGCTTCCGGGCAGCTTCTCTCCCAGAGAACGGTGCATCAAAACCTTCCTCACCTCTCCCACAAACCCCTCCAGATTCACGAACAGGGCCGGCTGTTGTTCCAATAGGGTGGTAGCCCAGGTGAGAGCCCTCCCAGACATCATCGTGATGAGGTAGGCTATCTTGGAGTGATCCGAGGGGAAGGAGGGGGGCTGAAGCTCGAAAATGATGGCACAATGCCCGACATGTGTTCGGCTCTCCATTAACCTGTTATGGCTGCAGCACGTCGCCGGTAGACCTATGACAACATCCAGCTCAAGTGCAGGGCGCGAAATTCAAAATCAATTTTTTTAAAATATTTAACTTTCACACATTAACAATGCAACTTCCGGTTTGGAGCGAGTAGTCGCATTCCACTCTCGCTCCCCAGGTAGTATTACCATTTCATTTTCATTACACTTTCATTACAGTACAACGGTTTGATTTGTTTGATCTTAGCTAGCTACATAGCCGTCTTTGTATCAAAGATAATTGTGTAGTTATTGAGGTTCGCTAGCCAGCTATTTTCGTCGTAACGTAGTCAACACTGCTAGCTAGCCAGCTAGCCAGCTAGCCACCGAATAGCAGCACTGCAGAAACGATTACATTACAACGGAACGACTTGATTAGTGTAGTGTTAGCTAGCTACATAGTTGTCTTTGCTATCTTTGTATCCAAGATAATTGTGTAGCTTAGAGTAGTTTAGAGTAATTATTCGGTTAGCTAGCCAGCTATTTTCGTCCGCCGCGCTGCCGTTCTACCTAGTCAACACTGCTAGCTAACACTGCTAGCTAGCCAACTTCTACCGAATAGCAGCACTGTAGAAACTCACATTACAACTTACATTACAACGGAACGACTTGATTAGCGTAGTGTTAGCTAGCTACATAGTTGTCTTTGCTGTCCTTGTATCCAAGATAATTGTGTAGTTTTGTGAAATTGTCGAGGTTACCTAGCCAGCTACACTTTCAAACAAAGTGAACAACGCAGCCACTGCTAGCCAGCCTACTTCACCGCCAGCAGTACTATATCATTTTAGTCAATAAGATTTTATTTTATTTTTGCAACGTAAGCTTAACCTTCTGAACATTCGAGACGTGTAGTCCACTTGTCATTCTAATCTCCTTTGCATTAGCGTAGCCTCTTCTGTAGCCTGTCAACTATGTGTCTGTCTATCCCTCTTCTCTCCTCTCTGCACAGACCATACAAACGCTTCACACCGCGTGGCCGCCGCTACCCTAACCTGGTGGTTCCAGCGCGCACGACCCACGTGGAGTTCCAGGTCTCCGGCAGCCTCTGGAACTGCCGATCTGCGGCCAACAAGGCAGAGTTCATCTCAGCCTATGCGTCCCTCCAGTCCCTCGACTTCTTGGCACTGACGGAAACATGGATTACCACTGATAACACTGCTACTCCTACTGCTCTCTCCTCGTCTGCCCACGTGTTCTCGCACACCCCGAGAGCTTCTGGTCAGCGGGGTGGTGGCACTGGGATCCTCATCTCTCCCAAGTGGACATTCTCTCTTTCTCCCCTGACCCATCTGTCTATCGCCTCCTTCGAATTCCATGCTGTCACAGTTACCAGCCCTTTCAAGCTTAACATCCTTATCATTTATCGCCCTCCAGGTTCCCTTGGAGAGTTCATCAATGAGCTTGACGCCCTGATAAGTTCCTTTCCTGAGGATGGCTCACCTCTCACAGTTCTGGGTGACTTTAACCTCCCCACGTCTACCTTTGACTCATTCCTCTCTGCCTCCTTCTTTCCACTCCTCTCCTCTTTTGACCTCAACCTCTCACCTTCCCCCCCTACTCACAAGGCAGGCAATACGCTTGACCTCATCTTTACTAGATGCTGTTCTTCCACTAATCTCATTGCAACTCCCCTCCAAGTCTCCGACCACTACCTTGTATCCTTTTCCCTCTCGCTCTCATCCAACACTTCCCACACTGCCCCTACTCGCATGGTATCGCGTCGTCCCAACCTTCGCTCTCTCTCCCCCGCTACTCTCTCCTCTTCCATCCTATCATCTCTTCCCTCTGCTCAAACCTTCTCCAACCTATCTCCTGATTCTGCCTCCTCAACCCTCCTCTCTCTCTGCATCCTTTGACTCTCTATGTCCCCTATCCTCCAGACCGGCTCGGTCCTCCCCTCCTGCTCCGTGGCTCGACGACTCACTGCGAGCTCACAGAACAGGGCTCCGGGCAGCCGAGCGGAAATGGAGGAAAACTCGCCTCCCTGCGGACCTGGCATCCTTTCACTCCCTCCTCTCTACATTCTCCTCTTCTGTCTCTGCTGCTAAAGCCACTTTCTACCACTCTAAATTCCAAGCATCTGCCTCTAACCCTAGGAAGCTCTTTGCCACCTTCTCCTCCCTCCTGAATCCTCCTCCCCCTCCTCCCCCCTCCTCCCTCTCTGCGGATGACTTCGTCAACCATTTTGAAAAGAAGGTCGACGACATCCGATCCTCGTTTGCTAAGTCAAACGACACCGCTGGTTCTGCTCACACTGCCCTACCCTGTGCTTTGACCTCTTTCTCCCCTCTCTCTCCAGATGAAATCTCGCGTCTTGTGACAGCCGGCCGCCCAACAACCTGCCCGCTTGACCCTATCCCCTCCTCTATTCTCCAGACCATTTCCGGAGACCTTCTCCCTTACCTCACCTCGCTCATCAACTCATCCTTGACCGCTGGCTACGTCCCTTCCGTCTTCAAGAGAGCGAGAGTTGCACCCCTTCTGAAAAAACCTACACTCGATCCCTCCGATGTCAACAACTACAGACCAGTATCCCTTCTTTCTTTTCTCTCCAAAACTCTTGAACGTGCCGTCCTTGGCCAGCTCTCCTGCTATCTCTCTCAGAATGACCTTCTTGATCCAAATCAGTCAGGTTTCAAGACTAGTCATTCAACTGAGACTGCTCTTCTCTGTGTCACGGAGGCGCTCCGCACTGCTAAAGCTAACTCTCTCTCCTCTGCTCTCATCCTTCTAGACCTATCGGCTGCCTTTGATACTGTGAACCATCAGATCCTCCTCTCCACCCTCTCCGAGCTGGGCATCTCCGGCGCGGCCCACGCTTGGATTGCGTCCTACCTGACAGGTCGCTCCTACCAGGTGGCGTGGCGAGAATCTGTCTCCGCACCACGTGCTCTCACCACTGGTGGCCCCCAGGGCTCTGTTCTAGGCCCTCTCCTATTCTCGCTATACACCAAGTCACTTGGCTCTGTCATATCCTCACATGGTCTCTCCTATCATTGCTATGCAGACGACACACAATTAATCTTCTCCTTTCCCCCCTCTGATAACCAGGTGGCGAATCGCATCTCTGCATGTCTGGCAGACATATCAGTGTGGATGACGGATCACCACCTCAAGCTGAACCTCGGCAAGACAGAGCTGCTCTTCCTCCCGGGGAAGGACTGCCCGTTCCATGATCTCGCCATCACGGTTGACAACTCCATTGTGTCCTCCTCCCAGAGTGCTAAGAACCTTGGCGCGAGCCTGGACAACACCCTGTCGTTCTCAACTCACATCAAGGCGGTGACCCGTTCCTGTAGGTTCATGCTCTACAACATTCGCAGAGTACGACCCTGCCTCACACAGGAAGCAGCGCAGGTCCTAATCCAGGCACTTGTCATCTCCCGTCTGGACTACTGCAACTCGCTGTTGGCTGGGCTCCCTGCCTGTGCTATTAAACCCCTACAACTCATCCAGAACGCCGCAGCCCGTCTGGTGTTCAACCTTCCCAAGTTCTCTCACGTCACCCCGCTCCTCCGCTCTCTCCACTGGCTTCCAGTTGAAGCTCGCATCCGCTACAAGACCATGGTGCTTGCCTACGGAGCTGTGAGGGGAACGGCACCTCCGTACCTTCAGGCTCTGATCATGCCCTACACCCAAACAAGGGCACTGCGTTCATCCACCTCTGGCCTGCTCGCCTCCCTACCTCTGAGGAAGTACAGTTCCCGCTCAGCCCAGTCAAAACTGTTCGCTGCTCTGGCACCCCAATGGTGGAACAAACTCCCTCACAACGCCAGGTCAGCGGAGTCAATCACCACCTTCCGGAGACAGCTGAAACCCCACCTCTTTAAGGAATACCTAGGATAGGATAAAGTAATCCTTCTAACCCCCCCCCCCTCCCCCTTAAAAGAGTTAGATGCACTATTGTAAAGTGGCTGTTCCACTGGATATCATAAGGTGAATGCACCAATTTGTAAGTCGCTCTGGATAAGAGCGTCTGCTAAATGACTTAAATGTAAATGTAAATGTAACAAGTCCAATACAGCATTTGAAAGATAAACATCTTGTCAATCCAGCCAACATGTCCGATTTTTTAAATGTTTTACAGAGGAAACACCACATATATTTATGTTAGCTCACCACCAAATAAAAAAGGAGGACAGACATTTTTCACAGCACAAGTAGGATGCAAGTAGCATGCACAAGCCAACCTAACTAACCTAGAACCAACCTAAATAACCTAGAAAAAACTACCTCAGATGACAGTCCTATAACATGTTACACAATAAATCTATGTTTTGTTCAAAAAATGTGCATATTTTAGCTATAAATCAGTTTTACATTACTGCTACCATCATAGCTACAGTCAGAAATCGCACGGGAGTAGCCAGAGAAAATACAGACACCAACGTCAACTACTAATTACACATCATAAAACATTTCAGAACAATATATGGTGGATAGCTAATGAAAGACAAAGATCTTGTGAATAGAGCCAATATTTCCAATTTTTGAAGTGTTTTACAGCGAAAACACAATATATCGTTATATTAGCTTACTACAATAGCTAGCACACAGCAGCATTGATTCTAGTCAAACGGTAGCATAGCACAGTTCGACAGATATATGAAAAAGCATCCCAAATTGGGTCCTTATCTTTGTTGATCTTCCATCAGAATGTTCTCCAAGGGGTCCTTTGTTCAGAAACGTCTTTATTTCGATCCAGAACGAACGATTTCCCTCTTGAATTAGCAAGCACACTGGCAGTGCGGCGCTAACCTCTCCATCTTGACAAAATTCTTGCGTCGCATCACGTCTAAAGTCCAGAATAAATTTCAATAATATAATTAAACTATATTGAAAAAACATACTTTAGGATGATATTGTGACATGTATCAAATAAAATCGAAGCCAGAGATCATATTCACCTTTAACGAGTGTTTTCCAGGAGCCGAGTCCAGGTCCTACTTCGCGCCCAGAAAAAAAAATAAAGTGCGCAAGTCTCACTCCAAGAGGTTGTGTTCAATCCCAGGACGAGATAATCAAGTCATTTCTGCTCTCACTTCCGCATGACACCCAGAGGAAGGCGTATGACGTGTTTCTACAGTCCTAAGTGACATGCCCTTTTATAGACAAGGTCTTGAAGAGCGACATCGATTTTGGAAATCTCACTTCCGGATTAGAAATGGGCTGTAAAAATAGTTCTGTTCCACTTAGAGAAATAATTAAAACGGTTTTAGAAACTAGGGACTGTTTTCTATCCAATAGTAATAATAATATGCATATTGTAAGAGCAAAAATTGATTAAGAGGCCGTTTGAAAATTGGCACATATTTTCCAGTTTTTCAATACGCCCCCTGCAGCCATAACAAGTTAAAGCATTCCGGGGGAGGTAACAGGGCTCCCGGGAAGGTGGGGTGGCCGGTGGGGCAGCGCTGCTAACCGATGAGTTGCTGAGGGTTGATGGGTTTACCACCGTGGCAGGCTGTGCCCCAAACAACCCACGGAATAGCTCCAGCAGCATGTCCAACGCCCGGTCTAGGCACTCAGCCAACGTTTGGACCCCCTCCATAAGACCACAAATAAGTTCCTCGTGCCTACCAATGGAGGCTCCTTGGGAGGAGATGGCGTTGCGCAGCTGGCCCTGGTCTGCTGGGTCAGTCATGGGCAGTTCGTACTATCAGGTATGAAGGTAAGACCCAGATGCAGACAACGTCGAATTAACAATGGTTTAATAATCCAACAGGGGCAGGCAATAGACAGGTCAAGGCAGGCAGGGGTCAGTAAACCAGAGAGGTGGGGCAAAGGTACAGGTCGGCAGGCAGGCTCAGGGTCAGGGTAAGCAGAGGTCAATACTCCAGAGGTGGGGCAAAGGTACAGGTCGGCAGGCAGTGTCAGGGTCAGGCAGAGTGGTCAGGCAGGTGGGCTCAGAGTCAGGACAGGCAAGGGTCAAAGTCTGGAGGGCGAGAAAAAAAGAGAGACTGGGAAAAGCAGGAGCTGAGACACAACAACGCTGGTTGACTTGACAAACAAGACGAACTGGCAACAGACAAACAGCGAACACAGGTGTAAATACACAGGGGATAATGGGGAAGATGGGCGACACCTGGATGGGGGTGGAGACAATCACAAAGGCAGGTGAAACACATCAGGGCGTGACACATATGAAATAGAGACACAGTCTCTCCTGTTTCCACGGATATTGAGTTGCCTATCACGATGAAACGGAAGCTTTGGGGGTGGTGAATGGGCAGAAATACCATGGCTCTGGATCTGAAAGTCGTGTATTAAATAGACAGATTAGTCCATGTAGTATTTATGAAACAAAAACTGGGGACAGTGTTCTGTCCTCGATATCCATTTAGCCCCACCCTATCCACCCTATCTGTCCATGCAGCCTGGGATGTAATGGAGCATAAAACACATAAATGCTGTTTATGAACCTGTTACAAACGTTTAAGCTAAATTAGCATTGGTAGCATTAGAGTTTACATTACTCTCTGCCAGTCATCTAAACCAGCGTTTAACATTCTAGCCACTAAATCCCTGGTGGAAGTCCCACCCTTACTCTGCAGGATTAGTAAACTAAAACACATATAGACCTTCACTCTATGATTCAATACATTCCAGTAAAGTGATATACTATACAGTAAGCCTACCCGTCAGTAGGGAATAGCCTATAGGATTCCTGTTCTCTGACTGGCAGGTTTAGCAGAGCTCTGAGGGTCGCTGTTCTCAGCCTGTTCTTTCTCCACATGAATTTATCATCTGCCATGAATGTTTCACTGTGAGTCTACCTGAGTTACACAACCACAAGGATTCACATTGCCCCATGTCTATCTACACAGAGATGACATGAACTGGGATAGGGACATTTACATTTTACCACCGCCGCTCCAAGTTGCCTTGGCTCTGCTGTTGGAGGTTAAGCTCAGGTTTGTTCAATATAATTTACTGTAACATCCTTATCTATCCCCAGCACCACACAGAAATCTAAATATATGTTGTTTAACCAATAAACATGGATTTTTGGATTATGTTTTTAGGCCTACTCCTATATGTATAACACACAGATCTGATTGGGCATCGTTGGTGTATGTGTGTGTGTTCTGTGGCATTATGTAAGACCAAGAGAAATAGGAACTGAGACTGCCACTTGGTCAGCAGTCTTGTTATCTACTGAGCCTTGTAAGCTCTTGGCACTCTGTCCTCCATAGTGAACCAGAGTCCTGTTAACAGTCAGTCAGATAGATGTACTTTCCAGACAGGGCTTTTCTCTATCACTGTGAATATGCAGCTGTTGTAAACTATCCAGATCCTTAGAAGGCTTCCATGTTATCATGAGACACACCAGACTGACAGTAGAGCTTTAGACCTACACCATTATACCGTCTCTGTCCAAGTAACTTCTTAATGCATTCACTTCACTTGAATGTTAGGGTGATCGATCATGGATTGTACAGTTATGTTATTGTTATCAACCATAACATTCGTGTTATCTTTTTCCTCCGAAGGGAATTGTCCTGCCTCACACCTGTTAGTGTCTGATCATGATGAAGTCTATCCCAGACTGCAGACAGTCCTTTCAGCCAGGCCAGATAACCTCTGTTTAGACTTGATACAGTAAAACCTCTGTATGATGCTTATCAACATTGATTCATTGTTCATTCCTAATGGTTAATACATGAACAATCTGATTATGATTCTGTCCTAGCAGAGAAGCCAGGGGCATTGCAGTTGTTCTCTAAATGTATTCACCATTCCTGGAAATTCACACACCACTGTTGTATTTTCTCCACACACAGAAACCTAAGCCTACACCCTACCAATAGTACTAAAACATTTGACACTAAAGAGGGACTTCATGTTACATATAGTTTATCAGTCCCTCAAGGATTTTTTTGTGATATTTGTGGGCGAACAGATTTTGCTGTGGTAATTCTGACATTTTGCATGGCCATATGCAATGATTTTGTCCAATGTGTTGTGAAAATGTGCTGACAAGGGAAAAGGTTTGTTGACGTGGCTTGATTGAACCATATTATGCCAGTGATGTAAAGTACTTAACTAAAAACAGTACTACTTAAGTAGTTTTTGGGGGGCATCTGTACTTAACTATTTATAGTTTGACAAATGTTTGTTTTACTTCACTACATTCCTAAAGAAAACAATGTACTTTTTACTCCATACATTTCCCTGTCACCCAAAACTACTCGTTACATTTTGAATGCTTAGCAGGACAGGAAATGGTCCAATTCACCCACATATCAAGACAAAATCAGTGGTCATCCCTACTGCCTCTGATCTGGCGGACTCACTAAACACACATGCTTCATTTGCAAATTATGCCTGAGTGTTGGAGATCTATCCTTAAACAAAAGAAAAAAGAAAATGGTGCCGTCTCATTGGCTTAATTTGAAATTATTTACACTTTTACTTTTGACACTTAAGTATATTTAATACCAAATACTTTTACTCAAGTAATAGTTTACTGGGTTACTTTCACTTTAATGATTTTCTATTAAGGTATCTTTACTTTGTCACGAACCGGCTCGAAGTTCATAACAAAAGGGAGACAACATGGAGACAAGGAAAAACAAAATATATTTATTAAATAAAGTGAACTAAATACAATTAACAATGGTATGTGTAATCAGTAGTGTAAGTTAGTGTTTTGCATGCATAAATGTGATAATGCAGGGTGTTGAAAGGTGCCAAAGCAAACAACCAAAAGGCCACAAAAATACCACAACAAAATCTATAAAGGTGTCTGCATGGAGAGAGTCTCCCCAATGAATGGGGAAGAGGTGCATTTATCCTGGGACACACCCGAGCCCAGGTGTGTCCCATGTCGCTGACTACCCTCCCAACTCCGCCCACCGACATCCTATTAAGGAAAACAAGAGCAAAGAGAAAGAATTCGGCAGACAGAGTGGGAGGGTCGTCACAACTTTTACTCAAGTATGACAATTGGTTACTTTTTCTACCACTGTAATATGCAGTAAATGTGCGGCGATTGGTTGAAATTGCGAGCCCTCTTTTTGTACTGCTGTGATGTCAGTTTCATGCAATAATATTGCAATTATTTGACTCTTTTATGCAGAAATAGTGCAGTGATTGGTCAATTTTGCAAGCCCTCACATAATATGCAGGGAATTGTTGATTTTGCAAAAAATAAATGAATCGCGGAATCCTGGACAGACAAGTTAATATTTTATGTATTACTATTTTGTATTGTATACATTTCATTAAACTTTCACAACATTTTACATTGTGCATGACACAAGTCATTTTTCCAACAATTGTTTACAGACAGATTATGTCACCAATAATTCACTGTATCACAATTCCAGTGAGTCAGAAGTTTACATACACTAAGTTGACTGTGCCTTTAAACAGCTTGGAAAATTACAGACAATGATGTCATGGCTTTAGAAGCTTCTGATAGGCTAATCTACATAATTTGAGTCAATTGGAGGTGTACCTGCGGATGCCTTTCAAGGCCTACCTTCAAACTCAGTGCCTCTTTGCTTGACATCATGGGAAAATCAAAAAAAATCAGCCAAGACCTCAGAAAAAAAATTGTAGACATCCACAAGTCTGGTTCATCCTTGGGAAATTGTTCCAAACGCCTGAAGGTACCACGTTCATCTGTACAAACAAAGGTACGCAAGTATAAACACCATGGGACCACGCAGATGTTATACCGCTGAGGAAGGAGACGCGTTGTGTCTCCTAGAGATGAACGTACTCTGGTGTGTAAAGTGCAAATCAATCCCAGAACAACAGCCAAGGACCTTGTGAAGATGCTGGAGGAAACAGGTACAAAAGTATCTATATCCACAGTAAAACGAGTCCTATATCGACATAACCCGAAAGGCCACTCAGCAAGGAATAAGCCACTGCTCCAAAACCGCCATAAAAAAGCCAGACTACAGTTTGCAACTGCATAAGGGGACAAAGATCGTACTTTTTGGAGACATGTCCTCTGGTCTGATGACTTGCCCTACCAGTGCTGGTTAGACTGTTTTTATGTTATCCAGAGTGTTGGTGAATGCAACTGTGCTGCTGGCAACAATTGAATTACATTTTTTTGCCAAATTTTACTGTCACTAGCCATATTCATAGGGTGTTGAGTGTTCGTAAATTTGTCAGTTACTCTGCGCAAAACACCAGTCTCAACATCAACAGTGAAGAGGCGACTCCGGGATGCTGGCTTTTTTAGGCAGAGTTCCTCAGTCCAGTGTCTGTGTTCTTTTGCCCATCTTAATCTTTTCTTTTCATAGGCCAGTCTGAGATATGGCTTTTTCTTTGCAACTCTGCCTAGAACGCCAGCATCCCGGAGTCGCCTCTTCACTGTTGACGTTAAGACTGGTGACGTTGAGTGTTTTGCGGGTACAATTTAATGAAGCTGCCAGATGAGGACTTGTGAGGCATCTGTTTCTCAAACTAGACACTCTAATGTACTTGTCCTCTTGCTCAGTTGTGCACCGGGGCCTCCCATTCCTCTTTTTATTCTGGTTAGAGCAAGTTTGCGCTGTTCTGTGAAGGGAGTAGTACGTACACAGCGTTGTACGAGATCTTCAGTTTCTTGGTAATTTCTCGCATGGAATAGCCTTCATTTCTCAGAACAAGAATAGGCTGACGAGTTTCAGAAGAAAGGTATTTGTTTCTGGCCATTTTAGGCCTGTAATCGAACCCACAGATGCTGATGCTCCAGATCCTCAACTAGTCAAAACAAGGCCAGTTGTATTGCTTCTTTAATCAGGACAACAGTTTTCAGCTATGCTAACATAATTGCAAAAAGGGTTTCTAGTGATCAATTAGCCTTTTAAAATTCTAAACTTGGATTAGCTAACACAATGTGCCATTGGCACACAGGAGTGATTGTTGCTGATAATGGGCCTCTGTACGCCTATGTAGATATTCCATAAAAAATAGTCATTTACAACATTAACAATGTCTACACTGTATTTCTGATCAATTTGATGTTATTTTAATGGACAAAAATTTTATTTTCTTTCAAAAACAAGGACATTTCTAAGTGACCTTAAACTTTTAACAGTAGTATATTTCTAAATTAGATGGGGTCAGAAGCATTATATAATAAATCACGTCTATTGTTCCAATAAATCACATCTATAATTCCATCACATCTATCGTTCAACACGTAGGCCTACATGTCTTTGCGTATAGCATTTGCACGTCTATACAAAATACTAGGCTCCTGTCAAATGTATCTATGTGCGAGGCACATTCTCAAAATAATCCACCGTTGATATGGCATTATAGGAGGACTGAATAGTTTGGAGGAGCACGTCTTTGGTAATCGGGCGAGGGCTGCTCTTTGAAAATGTGGATGGATAGCCAACTTGAACAAGCAAAATTAAGTATGCAGGTATGTGAATTGTGAATCATAAGTGCAAAAACCTCCACAATTCTTTAAACACATTTAGTAGATCATTTAAAACCACTTTATTCATATAGGTTACTTGGCTAATGCATGGCCAGGATAAAAGTATGCACCTACGCAAAGCTGCTAAACCAGCCTTGATTAAGGGTAGGCTAGGCTATGCTTATGCTATGCGCAATATAAAAAAATCTCCCCATCCCAGATTCTAATGGTTTTCATCCTCTCACCAAGTTCCTGTTTACACGTGCATGACTACTAACTGCTTAAGTGAGGGAGATGAAAAATGGCAGAAGCTTCTAAAACATAGACTTTCTCAGCGTGGAAGTACTCACATTACTTTGATTTGGAGAAAATGACAATAATTTATCTGTAAAACACCTCTACACTGCTAGAAACACGACTTCCAATCTTTTGAAGCACCTGTAAAGGCAACAAGCTAACACAAAACTCGTACCGAAAGACCCCCAAGACCTGACCACTGCTGCTAATATGACTGTAGGCCTAACTCATCCAAAAAATCAAGGCTTGATTTGAATCATTCAGGAGGACAGGATGTAACCCAGGGAGAGCTGAACAACCTTGTAGATGGGAATGTAATAGAGAAAATACTGCCTATTTTCCATGGTAGAATCCCCCTCTTTCAGACAGATATTTAGCAAAATACCGATGACAGGTCACATTGAGTGAGGATGCGCAACGTTTTGGGGTGTAACGCCAAAGTAATATAACGAGTAGTGTAACAAAGTACTTTTCCCAGGGAGTAATAAGTAAAGTAATTCATTATTTTTGAACAAAGTAACGAGTAACAGTAACGAGTAAAAGTTAATATAACTTTTTTTGAGTAACGACCCCAACACTGCTCCCACCTCAGTGCAGGCTAGAGGAACCCTGATTACAGTCTGGGTGCTGATCGGTCTGTCATGTTATTTACCAGCTGTCTGTAATGTTAAGCTGAGGTCAAACGAAAAGGATCAGTGGGTTTCACTCCCGTTCTCCCCCTGATATACACCTCCTTACAGAACACTAATACACACAGCCCTGACAATCTCCACTAACCTTGGTCCTATAGTTTGAGCCTAGCTGTCCATACTGAACGAGAATAGCACCTCCAAATCATCCAGAGCTATAGAGGAGGAATGGAGAGGACTGGGGACAGTCAGGGTCATTAGTTAGTGTTAGTGTTGAGATTGTTGAGTTATCCCTGTCTACAGCTGAACATCTCTCAACACGTTGGTCCTCAGAGAACAGCCTTTCATCAGGCCAACTGGCTCTCAGAGAGACATGTCACTTAGGAGAGGAACACTGGGAGGAACACGATTCACTACAAGCCTCAAAGGCGCATTTACCTTTGGTAATTACTTTTTTGTAGGGTAGAGTGAACACGCTGCGAAAGATATAACGACAGAGTCTGTAGCTCACCAGGACTGAGATGACATCTCCTCTCCTCTCCTCATGTTGACATAGACATCCTTCCGTGCTGTGATATAAATGTATATCATCCAGTGTTAACTCCACATCTGTCCCCCTGAGCACACTCAGAGCTACCTGTAGCTCTGTGACCAGAGCCCTCCCATTCAGCCCCAGGGAGGTTGATAAACACACAGAGCTCAGACTAATTGTTCCTTCGGCAGGAAACAGCAGCTTGTTGTAATTTATAGCTCTGCTCGACACGCTGCATACATCTGAAACAGCATGCCTCTTCTCCTCTCCCTGCCTGCATAGATCAAACAATGTTTCACTCCAGATTAGTCATCCTCATTGATATGTTCTCTTTCTCTCTATCCTCTCTCTCTCAGTATCTATTATCTCTCTCTTTTTCTCTGCTTTTCTATTCCCTATCTCGTCCTCTCATTATATTTGTCACTCTAAAGCAGTGACCTGGGGTGAGGTCGGTGGCTGGGAATGCACTGGCTATGATCAACAACAACAAAAAATCTACTTTTTCCCCCTCTTTTTTTCCTCACACCAGATACAAACATACGCATTCCAACAACAATTTACAGACACACACAAACAGCAACATCTCATCTGTCCAGACCTGCATGCTCACACCCTCATCCCTAGTGCCTGCATTATTCTTTAAAACATGGCCTTAAATTAAAGCAATTCGTTTTTCTCGGTCGCCCATGCAATTTAAATATTTCAATAATATATCATGCGATTTTTCCGTTGTGTTAATTGTGGCAGATTGATAGATTTTCACATTTTTTAAATGTTTTTTCAAGATGAGTGATGAGAAGATTATCGTCCAGCCCATTGGGTATCTCACTACACCCCCATATGCCATGTCTCGAAATATGCAGACAGACGGATTAAAAGTAAATTTACATTGTAATACTTCTGACAGCCAACTTTCTAGCTCCACCCATAACTTTTGGACTGTATAGCATTCCTAGAAAGCATGCAGTCATTGTTAATTTTACACTTAAGACATGACTCTGCCATTGTGCTGTAGAATTTGTGAATTTAGAATTTTGTATAATACATTCTATACATTAGTTTATACTGGATTAGGTGTACATTAAATGTCATTTTGTTAGTTATGTTCCAACCTTCCCTCCATCTTCCGCGACGCATATAAGGCCCTCCCCCGCCCCCCTTTCGGAAAAGCTGACCACGACTCCATTTTGTTGATTCCAGCCTACAAACAGAAACTAAAACAACAAGCTCCCGCGCTCAGGTCTGTTCAACGCTGGTCCGACCAATCTGATTCCACGCTTCAAGACTGCTTCGATCACGCGGATTGGAATATGTTCCGCATTGCGTCCAACAACAATATTGACGAATATGCTGATTCGGTGAGCGAGTTCATTAGGAAGTGCATTGACGATGTCGTACCCACAGCAACGATTAAAACATTCCCAAACCAGAAACCGTGGATTGACGGCAGCATTCGCGTGAAACTGAAAGCGCGAACCACTGCTTTTAACCAGGGCAAGGTGACCGGAAGCATGACCGAATACAAACAGTGTAGCTATTCTCTCCGCAAGGCAATCAAACAGGCTAAGTCCCAGTACAGAGACAAAATCGAGTCGCAATTCAACAGCTCAGACACAAGAGGTATGTGGCAGGGTCTACAGTCAATCACGGATTACAAAAAGAAAACCAGCCCCGTCGCGGACCAGGATGTCTTGCTCCCAGACAGGCTAAACAACTTTTTTTGCCCGCTTTGAGGACAATACAGTGCCACTGACACGGCCCCCTACCAAAACCTGCGGGCTCTCCTTCACTGCAGCCGAGGTGAGTAAAACATTTAAACGTGTTAACCCTCGCAAGGCTGCAGGCCCAGACGGCATTCCCAGCCGCGTCCTCAGAGCATGCGCAGACCAGCTGGCTGGTGTGTTTACGGACATATTCAATCAATCCTTATCCCAGTCTGCTGTTCCCACATGCTTCAAGAGGGCCACCATTGTTCCTGTTCCCAAGAAAGCTAAGGTAACTGAGCTAAACGACTACCGCCCCGTAGCACTCACTTCCGTCATCATGAAGTGCTTTGAGAGACTAGTCAAGGACCATATCACCTCCACCCTACCGGACACCCTAGACCCACTCCAATTTGCTTACCGACCCAATAGGTCCACAGACGACGCAATCGCAACCACACTGCACACTGCCCTAACCCATCTGGACAAGAGGAATACCCATGTGAGAATGCTGTTCATCGATTACAGCTCAGCATTTAACACCATAGTACCCTCCAAACTCGTCATCAAGCTCGAGACCCTGGGTCTCGACCCCGCCCTGTGCAACTGGGTCCTGGACTTCCTGACGGGCCGCCCCCAGGTGGTGAGGGTAGGTAACAACATCTCCACCCCGCTGATCCTCAACACTGGGGCCCCACAAGGGTGCGTTCTGAGCCCTCTCCTGTACTCCCTGTTCACCCACGACTGCGTGGCCATGCACGCCTCCAACTCAATCATCAAGTTTGCGGATGACACTACAGTGGTAGGCTTGATTACCAACAACGACGAGACGGCCTACAGGGAGGAGGTGAGGGCCCTCGGAGTGTGGTGTCAGGAAAATAACCTCACACTCAACGTCAACAAAACAAAGGAGATGATTGTGGACTTCAGGAAACAGCAGAGGGAGCACCCCCCTATCCACATCGACGGGTCAGTAGTGGAGAAGGTGGAAAGTTTTAAGTTCCTCGGTGTACACATCACGGACAAACTGAATTGGTCCACCCACACAGACAGCGTCGTGAAGAAGGCGCAGCAGCGCCTCTTCAACCTCAGGAGGCTGAAGAAATTCGGCTTCTCACCAAAAGCACTCACAAACTTCTACAGATGCACAATCGAGAGCATCCTGTCGGGCTGTATCACCGCCTGGTACGGCAACTGCTCCGCCCACAACCGTAAGGCTCTCCAGAGGGTAGTGAGGTCTGCAGAACGCACCACCGGGGGCAAACTACCTGCCCTCCAGGACACCTACACCACCCGATGTCACAGGAAGGCCATAAAGATCATCAAGGACAACAACCACCCAAGCCACTGCCTGTTCACCCCGCTATCATCCAGAAGGCGAGGTCAGTACAGGTGCATCAAAGCAGGGACCGAGAGACTGAAAAACAGCTTCTATCTCAAGGCCATCAGACTGTTAAACAGCCACCACTAACATTTAGCGGCCGCTGCCAACATACTGACTCAACTCCAGCCACTTTAAAAATGGGAATTGATGGAAATTATGTAAAAATGTACCACTAGCCACTTTAAACAATGCCACTTAATATAATGTTTACATACCCTACATTACACATCTCATATGTATATACTGTACTCTATATCATCTACTGCATCTTGCCATCTTTATGTAATACATGTACCACTAGCCACTTTAAACTATGCCACTTTATGTTTACATACCCTACAGTACCCATCTCATATGTATATACCGTACTCTATACCATCTACTGCATCTTGCCTATGCCGTTCTGTACCACCACTCATTCATATATCTTTATGTACATATTCTTTATCCCTTTACACTTGTGTGTGTATAAGGTAGTAGTTGTGGAATTGTTAGGTTAGATTACTTGTTGGTTATTACTGCATTGTCGGAACTAGAAGCACAAGCATTTCGCTACACTCGCATTAACATCTGCTAACCATGTGTATGTGACTAATAAAATTTGATTTGATTTGATTTGATATGATTTGATTTGATCTTGTGCCAGCATCAGATATTTTTAAGTCTTGGTTCCAATAGCTTATATTTTTTTCTAAGAGATTGTCAGATATGCTATACAGTATGCAAGGTTTTGTATATATTACCTATTATATGAACATCCTTTTCTGACTCAACTAACATTCCCTCAAGGTTGCTCTAATGTCCAAAATATTTCAAATCGAAATACCAAGATATGTAACTTTTAAGTTGCATGTATTTGAAATGATCTACATTGGTCAGTCCAAAATTGCTTTTTAATTCTGTCATGGAGAAAAAAAATATCTGGTTAACAAGTCATTTACGGTTTCTATGCCTTTAGTTTTCCATGTGGACCAATTTATCTGTGAACTCTGAAAAGCTAACCAAGGATTGTTCCATAATGTTGTGTTTTTATGTGATATTGGTAGAATACATTTCATTTTCTTCCATATATTTATAGTGTTGTAAGTTATTAAGTTCTGAACATTCTTAGCTTTATTCTTTGAAAATAGACACGTGGAACGGTTCAGGGGATGAGCATGCGCATCTTCAATAATCACCCATTGTTCCTCTTAGGTGCAAAGTGTTAGAGAAAGGTCTCTCTTGATCAAAACATCTGCCCCCACTTCTGTGAACGTCACAAATAGCTCTAGGTTGGCTTCCTGAACTTGGTAGGTAATCGCCTTTCATCTCACATTAATCTTGTCCATCTATGACAAACACAAAGTGTGTTTTGCTTAAAATCTATGAAATATTTTACATTAATGGCTATAAATCAATCTCTGAATGTGCTATAGTGAGGAAACCACTTTTTTATGTATATATATGTTTATTTAACCTTTATTTAACCAGGTAGGCCAGTTGAGAACAAGTTCTCATTTACAACTGCGATCTGGCCAAGATAAAGTAAAGCAGTGTGACTAAAACAACAACACAGAGTTACACATGGGATAAACAAACGTACAGTCAATAACACAATAGAAAAGCTGTATACATTGTGTGCAAATGAAGTAAGGAGGTAAGGCAATAAATTGGCCATAGTGGCGAAGCAATTACAATTCAGCAATTAACACTGGAGTGATAGATGTGCAGATGAGGATGTGCAAGTAGAAATACTGGTGTGCAAAAGAGCAGAAAAAACAAAAACAAATATGGGGATGAGGTAGGTAGTTGGTTGGATGGGCTATTTACAGATGTGTACAGCTGCAGCGATCGGTAAGCTACTCTGACAGCTGATGCTTGAAGTATCTATCTCTTGCTGCGCTACGATGTAAGGATTACAGGTATGTGCTTTGTCAGTGGCTGTTCAGTCAGGAGTGATGGACAGTCAGAAGTGTGAATGAAATGGTAGGAGGGACATCCCAGCTTCAAGTGGTTTCAGATTTCACATCCTATGTCGAACAAGCAGAAAACATACTACTGTGTTTGTGGGAACCAGGGCTATCACTCAATGTAAGCCATTTCGGTGTCCACAGATTGATTTATAAAAAAGAGCCGCCCGCCAGTCAGGAGCTGCCAGAGCCGCCAGCCAGTCAGGAGCCAGAGCCGCCCGCCAGTCAGGAGCTGCCAGAGCCGCCCGCCAGTCAGGAGCCTGAGCCGCCCGCCAGTCAGGAGCCAGAGCCGCCCGTCAGTCCGGAGCCGCCCGTCAGTCCGGAGCTGCCATTCAGTCCGGAGCTGTCCTTAGTCCGGAGCTACCTCTCTGTCATAAGCTACCTCTCTGTCATGAGCTACCCCTCGGTCATGAGCTACCCCTCGGTCATGAGCTACTTCTCAGTCATGAGCTGCCTCTCGGTCCGGAGCTGTCCCTCAGTCCGGAGGAGTTTCCTCAGTCTGGTGGGGCCCTTTGTGAAGGTTCCTAGGCCAAGGTCGGTGGCGAGGGTCGCCACTCAAAGGACGCTAAGGAGGGGGACAAAGACAATGGTGGAGTGGGGTCCTCGTCCAGCGCCAGAGCCGCCACCGCGGACAGATGCCCACCCAGACCCTCCCCTATAGGTTTAGGTTGTGCGTTCGGAGTCCGCACCTCAGGAGGGGGGTACAGTCACGTTCTGACCATAGTTCTTGTGTGTTTTACTTGTTTTAGTGTTGGTCAGGACGTGAGCTGGGTGGGCATTCTATGTTGTGTGTCTAGTTTGTCCATTTCTATGTATGCCTGATATGGTTCTCAATCAGAGGCAGGTGTTTGTCATTGTCTCTGATTGGGAACCATATTTAGGTGGCTTGTTTTGTGTTGGGGTTTGTGGGTGGTTGTTTCCTGTCTTTGTGTTCTGCACCAGATAGGACTGTTTTCGGTTTTCACATTTATTGTTTTGTAGCTTGTAGTGTTCACATTATTATTCTTTATTAAACATGTTGAACACTAGCCGCGCTGCGTTTTGGTCCTCTCCTTCATCCCAGGAAGAAAGCCGTGACAAATCCAGATTTCTAAGGGACCTTCTTGCAGTTCCTATCGCTTCCGCTGGATGTCAACAGTCTTTAGAAATTGGTTGAGGTTTTTCCTTTGAGAAATGAAGAAGTAACACTGTTTAGAATGAGGCTCGAGGGAAGTTTACTCTTTGTTAGAGGCGCGTGACCTGAAAGCTAGCTACACTTTTTGTTTTCCTCCGGTATTGTACACAGTATATCCCGTCTTCAATTTTATCGATTATTTACGTGAAAAAATACCTTAAGTTGTATTACAAAAGTAGTTTGAAATGTTTGGACAATGCTTACAGGTAACTTTTGAGATATTTTGTAGTTACGTTGCGCAATTTGGAACCGCTGTTTTTCTGGATCAAACACGCCAAATAAATGGACATTTTGGATATACAGTGGGGAGAACAAGTATTTGATACACTGCCGATTTTGCCGATTTTCCTACTTACAAAGCATGTAGAGGTCTGTAATTTTTATCATAGGTACACTTCAACTGTGAGAGACGGAATCTAAAACAAAAATCCCGAAAATCACATTGTATGATTTTTAAGTAATTAATTCACATTTTATTGCATGACATAAGTATTTGATACATCAGAAAAGCAGAACTTAATATTTGGTACAGAATCCTTTGTTTGCAATTACAGAGATCATACGTTTCCTGTAGTTCTTGACCAGGTTTGCACACACTGCAGCAGGGATTTTGGCCCACTCCTCCATACAGACCTTCTCCAGATCCTTCAGGTTTCGGGGCTGTCGCTGGGCAATACGGACTTTCAGCTCCCTCCAAAGATTTTCTATTGGGTTCAGGTCTGGAGACTGGCTAGGCCACTCCAGGACCTTGAGATACTTCTTACGGAGCCACTCCTTAGTTGCCCTGGCTGTGTGTTTCGGGTCGTTGTCATGCTGGAAGACCCAGCCACGACCCATCATCAATGCTCTTACTGAGGGAAGGAGGTTGTTGGCTAAGATCTCGCAATACATGGCCCCATCCATCCTCCCCTCAATACGGTGCAGTCGTCCTGTCCCCTTTGCAGAAAAGCATCCCCAAAGAATGATGTTTCCACCTCCATGCTTCACGGTTGGGATGGTGTTCTTGGGGTTGTACTCATCCTTCTTCTTCCTCCAAACACGGCGAGTGGAGTTTAGACCAAAAAGCTCTATTTTTGAATCATCAGACCACATGACCTTCTCCCATTCCTCCTCTGGATCATCCAGATGGTCATTGGCAAACTTCAGACGGGCCTGGACATGCGCCTGCTTGAGCAGGAGGACCTTGTGTGCGCTGCAGGATTTTAATCCATGACGGCGTAGTGTGTTACTAATGGTTTTCTTTGAGACTGTGGTCCCAGCTCTCTTCAGGTCATTGACCAGGTCCTGCCGTGTAGTTCTGGGCTGATCCCTCACCTTCCTCATGATCATTGATGCCCCACGAGGTGAGATCTTGCATGGAGCCCCAGACCGAGGGTGATTGACCATCATCTTGAACTTCTTCTATTTTCTTCTATTTTCTAATAATTGCCCCAACAGTTGTTGCCTTCTCACCAAGCTGCTTGCCTATTGTCCTGTAGCCCATCCCAGCCTTGTGCAGGTCTACAATTTTATCCCTGATGTCCTTACACAGCTCTCTGGTCTTGGCCATTGTGGAGAGGTTGGAGTCTGTTTGATTGAGTGTGTGGACAGGTGTCTTTTATACAGGTAACGAGTTCAAACAGGTGCAGTTAATACAGGTAATGAGTGGAGAACAGGAGGGCTTCTTAAAGAAAAACTAACAGGTCTGTGAGAGCCGGAATTCTTACTGGTTGGTAGGTGATCAAATACTTATGTCATGCAATAAAATGCAAATTAATTATTTAAAAATCATACAATGTGATTTTCTGGATTTTTGTTTTAGATTCCGTCTCTCACAGTTGAAGTGTACCTATGATAAAAATTACAGACCTCTACATGCTTTGTAAGTAGGAAAACCTGCAAAATCGGCAGTGTATCAAATACTTGTTCTCCCCACTGTATATCGACAGAATTAATTGAACAAAAGGACCATTTGTGATGTTTATTGGACATATTGGAGTGCCAACAGAAGAAGCTCGTATTTCTGCCCAATGACCACTGATCTTCTTGAAATCTAGCTGGGTAGATAGCCAATGACCTGAGGTAAACGCCAGTATGTGATGGTTATGGGTTGGACCACCATCCCTTGTTTGTAAACGCACGCGTAACGAAAACATTCTCGCCATTGACCAACAGACTAGTTGCAGTCACGCTTGTCACGCACAGCGGTGTTTTGGAAAGTAGTATTTTGGAAAGTGTTTTTTCAACGATTTCATTGAAGACATCATGGCAAATAAATCAGGGAAAGCGAAGTCCAAGTCTAAGTATACAGATTTGCACCAGATTATAGAAGTGATTGATCGGGAAAGTGAGACAGATTTTTTGTTTGAGGAATCTTTGAGTGAACACATTTATGATCCAAACATTGAGGAGCTGTTTCTGCAAGGACAGGACGTACTTCTGGACTGGTAAGTGCTAATGCCGTTTTATGAAATATAAATATATTATTTATTTATTTTTTGCAAAAATATTATTATAAAAAAAATAAAATAATGCAATTTGCAATGAAATGTGTGATGAAATGTGTAAAGTACACATTGGCTATAGTGTGTCTTTGTGTATGTATGTGTACGACCCATAACCTGTGTGTGTGTGTTGTTTGTTGGTTTGTTCGTGTGTGTGTGTGTGTGTGTGTGTGTGTGTGTGTGTGTGTGTGTGTGTGTGTGTGTGTGTGTGTGTGTGTGTGTGTGTGTGTGTGTGTGTGTGTGTGTGTGTGTGTGTGTGTGTGTGTGTGTGTCAGATATATATATTTTCAATTTTTTATTCAAATGGAATGGAGTAGAACAGCAAACACACACATATGTGTTCATATGCCACAGTTCATTACTGCAGGCATGACTGTGCCTCAGGGCCAAAAGGGCAAAGCATGGAGGCGTCGTTGTGTTCTGTGTCGCATGAAGTCCCCCATCACCTGCACCACTTGTTCAGTTTGCCTCTGCTTTACATCAGAAAGAGACTGCTATGGGACATGGCACAGGCAGCAAAATATTGTGTAGAGGACTTCCAAAGGGTCTACCCCCGTTTTTTTCCCCGTTTTTTTTTTCTAATATATAAAAAAAAAAGAAAATAAATGTTTTTGTGTTAGAATTGCTTTTTGATATGTTGTATATAGTTATTTGCACTGTTGTATATAGTTATAGGTAATTTCACCAATTCGGCCACTTGGGTACATTTTGTCAACTTGTGTGGGACACCTGGGTGACTTCATGCTAAATGTCATGTAGCTCGCCCATTCCTGAAGTTATCAGTCTGAAACTTTGCACACCTACAGTTGCCCTCTTGTGTTATCCATCAAAATTATCTACAGCATCCTATCTGACTGTGTGGCTATTCTAGTAAATGTGAAAGATGATGCTACAACAATAAAAAACAGAAAACGTATGCTCTTTCTTTCTCTTTTCTTCCACCAGATCTACTGTGTTATATTCTCCTACATTCAATTAACATTTCCACAAACTTCAGAATGTTTCCATTCAAATGATACCAAGAATATGCATATCCTTGCCTCTGGGGCTCAGCTACAGGCAGTTAGATTAGGGTATGTCTTCAGGCGGAAATTGAGAACAAGGGATGCAGCCATAACAAGTTAAAGATTAACATGCAAGGGTATTTAGCATTCTTCTGTTTCACGCCGATCCGATGGCATTGCTCCAGATCCTCCAGTGATACTTCCACATCAAGCTCCTCTGATATCAGCTTGATCACATAGCTGGAAAGGACTCCTTTTTTCTAATCGTCTGGCAGGGACAATATTCTCATGTTATTTTGTCTCATTCTGTTTTCTTGCTGGTCCAGCTCATCTTCTAAAGTTTGCACCTTTGTTTCTAGAAATACCATTTCTTTGTCCTGCTCATCCACGCGCCCGCCCTGTATATGCATATCTGACACAAAAGACTCTACTTTTTTAACACCAGATTGTAACAGTTTTGTCACGCCCTGACCGTAGAGATCCTTTTTATGTCTCTATTTTGGTTGGTCAGGGCGTGAGTTTGGGTGGGCATTCTATGTCTGGTGTTCTATGTTGTCCTTGTTTTGTATTTCTATGTGTTTGGCCTGGTATGGTTCCCAATCAGAGGCAGCTGTCTATCGTTGTCTCTTATTGAGAACCATACTTAGGTATCCTGTTTGTGGGTGGGTGTTTTCTGTTTTGTGTGTATACCTTACAGGACTGTTTCGTTTCGTTTTCTCTCTATGTTGTATTTTGTTCATTCAGTATTCAGTTTATTTAATAACATTAAAATGAACACTTACCACGCTGCAACTTGGTCTTCTCCTTCTCCCGACGACGTTCGTTACAGAACCACCCACCACCAAAGGACCAACCAGCGTGGAAGGATGGACTCCTGGACATGGGAGGAAATGTTGGACGGCAAGGGACCCTGGGCACAGCCGGGTGAGTATCGCCGTCCTAAAGAGGAGCTGGAGGCAGCTAGAGTGGAGCGGCGACAATACGAGGAATTGGCTCGAGGTAACGGGCAGGAGAGGCAGCCCGTTACCCCGAGGGGGGCACACGGGGATATTGGCGGACTCAGGTAGGAGACCTGAGCCAACTCCCCATGCTTACCGTGGCGAGAGAGTGACTGGGCAGGCACCGTGTTATGCGGTGAAGCGCACGGTGTCCCCAGTGCACACGCATAGCCCGGTGCGCTACATCGCAGCTCCTCGAATCGGCCGGGCTCGAGTGGGCATCGAGCCAGGAGGGATGATGCCGGCTCAGCGCATCTGGTCTCCAGTGCGTCTCCTCGGTCCGGGGTATACTGCACCAGCCCTACGCACGGTGTACCCGGTTCGCCAGCACAGCGCAGTGCGGCCTGTTCCAACTCCTCGCACTTGCCGGGCTACAGGGGGGATCCAGCCAGGACGAGTTGTGCTAGCGCTGTGCTCGAGACCGCCAGTGCGCCTCCACGGCCCAGTGTATCTGGTGCCTCGGCCAAGGACAAGGCCTCCTGCATGTCTCCCCAGCCTGGTGAGTTCTGTGCCTGTGCTAAGCTCTAACCATCGTGCATGTCTCCCCAGCCTGGTGAGTCCTGTGCCTTCTCCCAGTGCCAGGCCTCCTTGAACTTGCAGACGTGTTGCTGTGCGTTTTGTTGCCAACCTTACTTTGCTACCTGACAACTTTACGGTTTTTACTTTTTAATTACTGTTTATATTTTGCTGTGCGTTTTGTTGCCAACCTTACTTTGCTACCTGACAACTTTACGGTTTTTACTTTTTAATTACCGTTTATATTTTGCTGTGCGTTTTGTTGCCAACCTTACTTTGCTACCTGACAACTTTATGGTTTTTACTTTTTAATTACCGTTTATATTTTTAGTTTTTCCCTCAACTTCTTTTTTTTTTCATTCAACTTTTTCACTCCGGACGCTTTATCTGGACATGGTTCGTCAGCACCTTCAACAGCCAAAGCTAAGTAGTAACATTAACATGATGCCTTCTAATTGCAGTCGCTGTACTCATAATATACAGGAGAACGATCGCCTTACGGCGATGATAGCTGTGCTACAGGCCCAGCTTCAGACGCAATCGTTAGGCAAGGGTAATTTCAGTTTACGAAAGGGTGAAACAGCGTCTGTGCCACCATTAAGTACAGATAGTACTATAAATCCCCTCGCACAGTCCCCGCAGCCTGACAACTTTCTCATTGTTTCTGGAGGGAAATGCTGTAGGAATGCTCAACCGGTGTCGCTCATTCAGCCGACAGAAACTTTCAACCGGTTTTCCCCATTAAGTAGCGAGTCGGAGTCTGAGGCCGAGTCTTCTCTTGTCTCTACTCCTCCCGTTACGGGGTCTGAGACGCCGAAGCTTCCCACCATTAGCTCTGACAAATTGAAAACCCTAGTCATTGGCGACTCCATTACCCGCAGTATTAGACTTAAAACGAATCACCCAGTGATCATACACTGTTTACCAGGGGGCAGGGCTACCGACGTTAAGGCTAATCTGAAGATGGTGCTGGCGAAAGCTAAAACTGGCGAGTGTAGAGAGTATAGAGATATTGTTATCCACGTCGGCACCATTGATGTTAGGATGAAACAGTCAGAGGTCACAAAGCGCAACATAGCTTCAGCGTGTAAATCAGCTAGAAAGATGTGTCGGCATCGAGTAATTGTCTCTGGCCCCCTCCCAGTTAGGGGGAGTGATGAGCTCTACAGCAGAGTCTCACAACTCAATCGCTGGTTGAAAACTGTTTACTGCCCCTCCCAAAAGATAGAATTTGTAGATAATTGGCCCTCTTTCTGGGACTCACCCACAAACAGGACCAAACCTGGCCTGCTGAGGAGTGACGGACTCCATCCTAGCTGGAGGGGTGCTCTCAACTTATCTACCAACATAGACAGGGCTCTAACTCCTCTAGCTCCACAATGAAATAGGGTGCAGGCCAGGCAGCAGGCTGTTAGCCAGCCTGCCAGCTTAGTGGAGTCTGCCACTAGCATAGTCAGTGTAGTCAGCTCAGCTATCCCCATTGAGACTGTGTCTGTGCCTCGACCTAGGTTGGGCAAAACTAAACATGGCGGTGTTCGCCTTAGCAATCTCACTAGGATAAAGACCTCCTCCATTCCTGCCATTATTGAAAGAGATCGTGATACCTCACATCTCAAAATAGGGCTACTTAACGTTAGATCCCTCACTTCAAAGGCAGTTATAGTCAATGAACTAATCACTGATCATAATCTTGATGTGATTGGCCTGACTGAAACATGGCTTAAAAGCCTGATGAGTTTACTGTGTTAAATGAGGCCTCACCTCCTGGTTACAATAGTGACCATATCCTCAGTGCATTCCACAAAGGCGGAGGTTTTGCTAACATTTACGATAGCAAATTTGTATTTACAAAAAAAAAAAATGACGTTTTCGTCTTTTGAGCTTCTAGTCATGAAATCTATGCAGCCTACTCAATCACTTTTTATAGCTACTGTTTACAGGCCTCCTGGGCCATATACAGCGTTCCTCACTGAGTTCCCTGAATTCTTATCGGACCTTGTAGTCATAGCAGATAATATTCCAATTTTTGGTGATTTTAATATTCATATGGAAAAGTCCACAGACCCACTTCAAAAGGCTTTCGGAGCCATCATCAACTCAGTGGGATTTGTCCAACATGTCTCTGGACCTACTCACTGCCACAGTCATACTCTGGACCTAGTTTTGTCCCATGGAATAAATGTTGTAGATCTTAATGTTTTTCCTCATAATCCTGGACTATCGGACCACCATTTTATTACGTTTGCAATTGCAACAAATAATCTGCTCAGACCCCAACCAAGGAGCATCAAAAGTCGTGCTATAAATTCTCAGACAACACAAAGATTCCTTTATGCCCTTCCAGACTCCTTCTGCCTACCCAAGGACGTCAGAGGACAAAAATCAGTTAACCATTTAACTGAGGAACTCAATTTAACCTTGCGCAATACCCTAGATGCAGTCACACCCATAAAAACTAAAAATATTTGTCATAAGAAACTAGCTCCCTGGTATACAGAAAATACCCGAGCTCTGAAGCAAGCTTCCAGAAAATTGGAACGGAAATGGCGCCACACCAAACTGGAAGTCTTCCGACTAGCTTGGAAAGACAGTACCGTGCAGTATCGAAGAGCCCTCACTGCTGCTCGATCATCCTATTTTTCCAACTTATTTGAGGAAAATAAGAACAATCCCCCCAAAAAAATTGATACTGTCGCAAAGCTAACTAAAAAGCAGCATTCCCCAAGTGAGGATGGCTTTCACTTCAGCAGTAATAAATTCATGAACTTCTTTGAGGAAAAGATCATGATCATTAGAAAGCAAATTACGGACTCCTCTTTAAATCTGCGTATTCCTCCAAAGCTCAGCTGTCCTGAGTCTGCACAACTCTGCCAGGACCTAGGATCAAGAGAGACACTTAAGTGTTTTAGTACTATATCTCTTGACACAATGATGAAAATAATCATGGCCTCTAAACCTTCAAGCTGCATACTGGACCCTATTCCAACTGAACTACTGAAAGAGCTTCCTGTGCTCGGCCCTCCTATGTTGAACATAATAAACGGCTCTCTATCCACCGGATGTGTACCAAACTCACTAAAAGTGGCAGTAATAAAGCCTCTCTTGAAAAAGCCAAACCTTGACCCAGAAAATATAAAAACTATCGGCCTATATCGAATCTTCCATTCCTCTCAAAAAATTTAGAAAAAGCTGTTGCGCAGCAACTCACTGCCTTCCTGAAGACAAACAATGTATACAAAATGCTTCAGTCTGGTTGTAGACCCCATCATAGCACTGAGACTGCACTTGTGAAGGTGGTAAATGACCTTTTAATGGTGTCAGACTCGAGGCTCTGCATCTGTCCTCGTGCTACTAGACCTTAGTGCTGCCTTTGATACCATCGATCACCACATTCTTTTGGAGAGATTGGAAACCCAAATTGGTCTACACGGACAAGTTCTGGCCTGGTTTAGATCTTATCTGTTGGAAAGATATCAGTTTGTCTCTGTGAATGGTTTGCCCTCTGACAAATCAACTGTACATTTCGGTGTTCCTCAAGGTTCCGTTTTAGGACCACTATTGTTTTCACTATATATTTTACCTCTTGGGGATGTCATTCGAAAACATAATGTTAACTTTCACTGCTATGCGGATGACACACAGCTGTACATTTCAATGAAACATGGTGAAGCCCCAAAATTGCCCTCGCTAGAAGCCTGTGTTTCAGACATAAGGAGTGGATGGCTGAAAACGTTCTACTTTTAAACTCGGACAAAACAGAGATGCTTGTTCTAGGTCCCAAGAAACAAAGAGATCTTCTGTTGAATCTGACAATTAATCTTGATGGTTGTAAAGTCGTCTCAAATAAAACTGTGAAGGACCTCGGCGTTACTCTGGACTCTGATCTCTCTTTTGATGAACTTACTCTGGACTCTGATCTCTCTGTTTCAAGGACAGCTTTTTTCCATCTACGTAACATTGCAAAAATCAGAAATGTTCTGTCCAAAAATGATGCAGAAAAGTTAATCCATGCTTTTGTTACTTCTAGGTTAGACTACTGCAATGCTCTACTTTCCGGCTACCAGGATAAAGCACTAAATAAAATTTGGTTTGTGCTAAATACGGCTGCTAGAATCCTGACTAGAACCACAAAATGTGATCATATTACTCCAGTGCTAGCCTCCCTACGTTGGCTTCCTGTTAAGGCAAGGGCTGATTTCAAGGTTTTACTGTTAACCTACAAAGCGTTACATGGGCTTGCTCCTACCTATCTTTCCGAGTTGGTCCTGCCGTACATACCTACACGTACGCTACGGTCACAAGACGAAGGCCTTCTAATTGTCCCTAGAATTTCTAAGCAAACAGCTGGAGGCAGGGCTTTCTCCTATAGATCTCCATTTTTATGGAATGGTCTGCCTACCCATGTGAGAAACGCAGACTCGGTCTCAACCTTTAAGTCTTTATTGAAGACTCATCTCTTCAGTAGGTCCTATGATTGAGTGTAGTCTGGCCCAGGAGTGTGAAGGTGAACAGAAAGGCTCTGGAGCAACGAACCGCCCTTGCTGTCTCTGCCTGGCCAGTTCCCCTCTCTCCACTGGGATTCTTTGCCTCTAACCCTATTACAGGGGCTGAGTCACTGGCTTACTGGTGCTCTTTCATGCCGTCCCTAGGAGGGGTGCGTCACTTGAGTGGGTTGAGTCACTGACGTGATCTTCCTGTCTGGGTTGGCGCCCCCCCCCCCCTTGGGTTGTGCCGTGGCGGAGATCTTTGTGGGCTATACTCGGCCTTGTCTCAGGATGGTAAGTTGGTGGTTGAAGATATCCCTCTAGTGGTGTGGGGGCTGTGCCTTGGCAAAGTGGGTGGGGTTATATCCTTCCTGTTTGGCCCTGTCCGGGGGTATCGTCGGATGGGGCCACAGTGTCTCCTGACCCCTCCTGTTTCAGCCTCTAGTATTTATGCTGCATTAGTTTATGTGTCGGGGGGCTAGGGTCAGTTTGTTATATCTGGAGTACTTCTCCTGTCTTATCCGGTGTCCTGTGTGAATTTAAGTATGCTCTCTCTAATTCTCTCTTTCTCTCTTTCTTTCTCTCTCTCGGGGGACCTGAGCCCTAGGACCATGCCTCAGGACGACCTGACATGATGACTCCTTGCTGTCCCCAGTCCACCTGGCCGTGCTGCTGCTCCAGTTTCAACTGTTCTGACTGTGGCTATGGAACCCTGACCTGTTCACCAGACGTGCTACCTGTCCCAGACCTGCTGTTTTCAACTCTCTAGAGACCGCAGGAGAAGTAGAGATACTCTTAATGATCGGCTATGAAAAGCCAACTGACATTTACTCCTGAGGTGCTGCACCCTCGACAACTACTGTGATTATTATTATTTGACCATGCTGGTCATTTATGAACATTTGAACATCTTGGCCATGTTCTGTTATAATCTCCACCCGGCACAGCCAGAAGAGGACTGGCCACCCCTCATAGCCTGCTTCCTCCCTAGGTTTCCTCCTAGGTTTTGGCCCTTCTAGGGAGTTCTTCCTAGCCACCATGCTTCTACACCTGCATTGCTTGCTGTTTGGGGTTTTAGGCTGGGTTTCTGTACAGCACTTTGAGATATCAGCTGATGTACGAAGGGCTATATAAATACATTTGATTTGATTTGATCATACTGTATTTTCTTACAGTATTTTTATTTGTGAATGGCAATTTCATCATGACCACCTCTCCCATCATCTGCTGATCGCCGGTTCTCTTAGCTACAGATTGTTACACAAGATAATTTTCTACCAACCTTAGCTTGGTGATCATGTCTTTTTCCTTGAAATGTGAAACAGGTGACTCATAAATTGTCTCCGTCCAGATGCAGGGGGTCAGTTGGAATTTAGAAAATGCTCCGTTATTTAAAAAAAGACAGTATCAGTCAAAAGTTTAGACACACCTACTCATTCAAGGGTTTTCCATTTTTTTTTGTATTTTCTATTTTGCAGAATAATAGTGAAGACATCAAAACTATGAAATAACACATATGTAATCATGTAGTACAGGTTTCCCAAACGGGGGTACGCGTACCCCTAGGGGTATGCGCAATGCCATCGGGGGTACGCCAATTAAAAATTGTGATTCTGTAACGTCCGTCGTCTGAAGATGAGGAATCATCGGACCAAAGCGCAGCGTGGTAAGTGATCATGTTAATTTATTAAAACAGAACACTAAACAAAATAACAAAGAGAATGAAACGAAACGAAACAGTCCTGTCTGGTACAGACACAAAGACAGAAAACAACTACCCACAAAGCACAGGTGGGAAAAGGCTACCTAAGTATGGTTCTCAATCAGAGACAACGATAGACAGCTGCCCCTGATTGAGAACCACACCCGGCCAAACACACAGAAAAGAAAACATAGAACACAAAACATAGAATGCCCACCCCAACTCTCACGCCCTGACCAACCAAAATAGAGACATAAAAAGGATCTCTAAGGTGAAGGCGTGACAGTACCCCCCCCCCCCCCCAAAGGTGCGGACTCTGGCCGCAAAACCTAAACCTATAGGGGAGGGTCTGGGGGGGCATCTATCCGCGGTGGCGGCTCTGGTTAGGGACGTGGACCCTCGCCGCCGACCCCGGACTGGGGACCCTCACAGCTGGCAGCTCCGGACAGGAGGGCGACTCTGGCAGCTCCGGACAGGAGGGCGTCGCTGGAGGGTCCAGACTGGAGGAAGACTCTGGATGGAGGAGACGCAGAGACAGCATGGTGCGTGGAGCTGCCACAGGGCCCACCAGGCTAGGGAGACCTACAGGAGGCCTGGTGCGTAGAGGAGGCACCGGATAAACCGGGCTGTGGGGGAGCACTGGAGCTCTGGTGCGCAGCCTTGGCACCACTCCTCCAGGCTGAATGCCCACTTTAGCCCGGCCCCTCCAGAGTGCAGGCACAGGTCGAACCGGGCTGTGGGGGAGCACTGGAGATCTGGTGCTTACCGCTCGCACCTCTCCATTAGGCTCAATGCCCACTTTCGCCCGGCCCGGGCGGAGCACAGGCATAGGACGAACAGCAACCTCCCTCCCAGCGCCCCGGAGACACAGTACGCAGAGCCGGCACAGGATACCCTGGAACTAAACGGCGCACCGGAGACCAAACACGCTGAGCTGGTACAATCCGCCCTGGCTGGATGCCCACTCTCGCATGGCACTTGCGGGGGGCTGGCCTATAGTGCTCCGGGCTATGAGCGCGCACCGCATGACCAGTACCACGCTGCTTCCGGTAAGCACGGGGAGTTGGTTCAGGTCTATCGCCTGACTCTGCCAATTTGCCCATTGTGCCTCCCCCCAAAATAATGTTGGGGCAGCCTCTCATGACTGCTGCGCTGCCTTGCCTCATATCGCCGCCTCTCAGCTATAGCTGCCTCCAGCTCTTTTTTCGGGCGGCGATAACATAGAACACAAAACATAGAATGCCCACCCCAACTCACGCAGCCTTGAAGGAGTCCCACATATGCTGAGCACTTGTTGGCTGCTTTTCCTTCACTCTGCGGTCCAACTCATTCCAAACCATCTAAATTGGGTTGAGGTCAGGTGATTGTGGAGGCCCGGTCATCTGATGCCGCACTCATCACTCTCCATCTTGTTCAAATAGCCTGGAGGTGTGCTGGGTCATTGACCTGTTGAAAAACAAATGATAGTCCTACTAAGCGCAAACCAGATGGGATAGTATATTGCTGCAGAATGCTCCTGGTAGCCATGCTGGTTAAGTGTGCCTTGAATTCTAAATAAATCACTGACAGTGTCACTTGCAAACCACACCCCCACCTTCACACCTCCTCCTCCATGCTTCACGGTGGGTACACACATCCGGAGATCATCCATCCACCTACTCTGCATCTTACAAAGACATGGCGGTTGGAACCAAAAATATAAAATTTGGACTCATCAGACCAAAGGACAGATTTTCACCGGTCTAATATCCATTGATCGAGTTTCTTTGCCCAAGAAATTCTCTTCTTCAGCATTTTGACCATGAAGGCCTGAGTCACGCAGTCTCTTCTGAACAGTTGATGCTGAGATGTGTCTGTTACTTGAACTCTGAGATATTTTTGGGGGGCTGCAATTTCTGAGGTGCAGTTATCTCTAATGAGCTTATCCTCTACAGCAGAGGTGACTCTCGGTCTTCCTTTCCTGTGGCGGTCCTCATGAGAGCCAGGTTCAACATAGTGCTTGATGATTTTTGCAACTGCACTCGAAGAAACTTTTAAAGTTCTTGACATTTTCTGGATTGACTGACTTTCATGTCTTAAAGTGATGATGGACTGTCATGTCTCTTTGCTTATTTTAGCTGTTCTTGCCATAATATGGACTTGGTATTTTACCAAATAGGGCTATCTTCTGTATACCACCCCTACCTTGTCACAATAGAACTGATTGGCTCAAACGCATTTAGAAGGACAGAAATTCCACAAATTAAGTTTTAACAAGGCACGTGTTAATTGAAATGCATTCCAGTTGACTACCTCATGAAGCCGTTTGAGAGATTGCCAAGAGTGTGCAAAGTTGTCATCAAGGCTAAGGGTGGCTACTTTGAAGAATCTAAAATATAACATATATTTTAATTTGACACTTTTTTGGTTACTACATGATTGCAAATGGATTATTTGATTAGTTTTTATGTCTTCACTATTATTCTACAATATCGAAAATAGTAAAAAATGAAGAAAAATCCTTGATGGAGTAGGTGTGTCCAAACATTTGACTTGTACTGTATATATAAAACGCTGTATGAACTAGACAGTATGGACATTATATGAATATAACAAATATACAATAGTAGTTATATAGGATGAGCCTTGACTAGAATACAGTATATACATATGAAGTGGGTAAAACAGTAATTAAACATATTCAAGTAACAATTGTTCAATGACTTTGTACATAGGGCAGCAGTCTCTAAGGTGCAGGATAGAGTACTGGGTGGTAGCTGGCTGGTAACAGTGACTAAGGTTCAGGGCAGAGGACTGGGCGGATTCCAGGTAGCTTTGACTATTTAACAGTCTTGTGGCCTGGAGATAGAAGCTGTTTTTCAGTCCCTCTGTCCCAGCTCTGATGTAACTGTCCTGTCTCCGCGTTCAAGGCGGTAGCGGTGTGAACAGGCCGTGGCTCGGGTGGCTGAGGTCAGTGAAGATCTTCTTGGCTTTCCTGTGACTGTAGATGTCCTGGAGGGCAGGCAGTGCCACCGATGATGCTTTGGTTTGACCACACCTCCCTCTGGAGAGCCATGCGGTTGCGAACGGTGCAATTGCCGAACCTGGTGGTGATATAGCCCGACAGGATGCTCTCAATGGCGCATCTGTAGAAGTTTGTCAGGGTCATAGGGGCCAACCCAAATTTCTTCAGCCTCCTGAGATTGAAGAGGCACTGTTGCCTCTTCTTCACCACACTGTTAGTGTGAATGGACCATTTCAGGTTGTCACCCTCTCCACTGTGGCCTAGTCGATGTGGATGGGGGCGTGCGCTCTCTGCTGTTGCCTGAAGTCCACGCTAAGCTCCTCCATTTTGTTGACTATTTTCCTGGTACCATTCCTCCAGGGCCTTCACCTCCTCCATGTAGGCTGTTGTGTCGTTTTTGGTCATCAGTCCTACCAGTGTTATGTCGTCAGCAAACTTGAATATAATATGCCGGAGTTAAGGCTCCCGAAACAAAGAGAGCAGAAACCCTCCACTACCCTCCACCTCCACCACAGAGAGTGAAGGGCTGTTATTGTTATGGTATGACCCCCTTAGCTGGAGTATCAATAACTGCTGGGCTTTATGGCTCAGTGAGAAAAGCTGTTACCTGGAGGGAGAAGACAAACACTCCTTCTCTGATTAAAGAGCTGATAACCACAACCACTTTCACCATGATGGGGTGAAGCACAAGAGGGAGGATTCAGTCACTGTGAAAACAGATTTGGAGCAGAGGAGAGTAGAGGATGTGTAGAGAGAGGAGAGGAGAGACGAGCTGCGGGCATCAGTATTGTGTAACTATGCAGGATATGGGCCCAGCTGTCCTTTCAAGCAAAAGCTCATGCCCAGAAACTCCTACCCTCTGTGCCCAGTAACTCACGCTACATTAGCCAGGCTTCTCTCTCTGCCAAGCCCCAGGCACACAGCAGAGTTACAGTAACACTCTGTCCAACTGCAAAACTGTCCCATTCGCCCACCCTAAACCCAGAACAAATCACTTCCAGTGACTGACAAGGGAAGTGGTTTCTCATTTGGTAGGAGTATTACTGTGTTCTGCTTACCTGCTTCTCACAAAATGCCCATCCATCATTCCGCCTTCATCTTCTACACCCTTTCCCACTCTCGCTTTCCCCTTGCCCTTCCTGAATCCTCTACCTCTCCTATCCCGCTTTCTCTCCCTTTCCACGACACATTCATTCACTGGTGGTTCTCTGCCCATATAGGGCTAAGGGTCAGAGGTCAGGTTGGAGTGAGAGGGGGAGTGGGCATGGCTGGGAGCTTAGCTGGGTGACATGGACAGCAGGGTTGGCACTGCGCCACAGGAAAATCATTGCCGCCAGGCAAAATTATGCAGAGGCGCACTTTGAAGATGCAGGCCTGATTGCTTCTGCCAAATGTAAGGCCCGAAACCAGAAATAACTTTCGCTGTTAGTAAATTAGCTGCTCCTCTCTGTCTGCGTGCACTCTGCATGCACTCTGCTCATGGTGCTCTGAGTCTGTAAGTATCCATAGCAATGGCTCCGCTTAGCCTACTCTGCTTAAAGAAGAGACATGAGAGAGCAGTTAGCTGTTAGCTACTTTTCACTCTAAACCTTGACAAACTCAAGGAACATTACTATTTTTCTGTGAAATAATCTCTCAGGTCTTCTTATTTGACGAGGTTGAAGCACTTCTGACACCATGTTGTGATCTTAGTGAGATATGACTGTACTGCTTCAAAATCTTAATGATCAATTTAGTGATACCTGAGCCCTGCCTGTACCCTAGTTATTGATGAAAATAGCAGAGCTCCATTACACTTATAGTCTCATTCTGTCTGCTCTATATTGCATTTGGCTCAGAGGACACACAGTCTGCAGACCAAGCTCAGCTTCAGTAGGCACCAAACGTGAGGAGGGACTTGCTGAACTTGTCCAACAGCACACACTCATTTTTAGAAATACATTTTGTCATAAAAGAAACCTAGAAGTCTTCATGGGACCCAACTGTTCTCATTCAGTTTCATTCAGTTCCATTCAGTTGGGAGGAGTTCCCTTTGGCAACCTGACTAACCATCCACATCGCTCTGGCCAAACG
Source organism: Salvelinus alpinus (assembly GCF_045679555.1). NCBI lineage: Eukaryota > Metazoa > Chordata > Actinopteri > Salmoniformes > Salmonidae > Salvelinus > Salvelinus alpinus. The sequence continues at coordinate 35,121,958 of NC_092100.1, read as the reverse complement.
GCACGTAAACCAGCGTTTCTTCTTGTATGGAGCGATCCAAAGAGCAGGCAAATTACATCCAGAATGAGTCGTCAGGCAACGATTTGGCGCCCATTGTAGATAGACATCATCAAAATCTTTAAACCAGTCACCATATTACTCAAAACATTGGTAGCCAAGGTTTCTTCTCACTTACACGGAACCCAAACCGGCTGCGCGCGTGCGCCATCGTGCACTATCGTGCATACATTTATTTTGCCCCCCCACACCAAACGTGATCACGACACGCAGGTTAAAATATCAAAACAAACTCTGAACCAATGACATTAATTTGGCGACAGGTCGAAAAGCATTAAACATGTATGGCAAATTAGCTATTAGCTTTCACTTGCTAGCTAATGTTAATTTGTCCTGTTTAGCGAGCTTGCTGTTGCTAGCTAATTTGTCCTGGGATATAAACATTGAGTTGTTATTTTACCTGAAATGCACAAGGACTTCTACTCCGACAATTAATCCACACATAAAACAGCCAACCGAATCGTTTCTAGTCATCTCTCCTCCTTCCAGGCTTTTTCATCTTTGAATTTATATGGTGATCGCATCTAAACTTTCATTGTATTACCACGACAACCTGCAACAAACTTCGTCTTTCAATCACCCACGTGGGTATAACCAATGAGGAGATGGCACGTGGGTACCTGCTTCTATAAACCAATGAGGAGATGGGAGTGGCAGGACTTTCAGCACGATCTGCGTCAGAAATAGGAATGACTTCTATTTTAGCCCTTGGCGTCGCAGACGCGCGCGAGCAGTGTGGGTGCAATAATTTAATAACATGGATTTCATAATTTATTTTGCGACGCGTCCGGTCTGGTCAGCATGTTAGGCTCAAGGAGTACAATGTAAGGTATTTTTTTCTATCCCCCATCATCTAGTTCTAGTCTGTGACAGGCTTAAATGGGTCAAGACTCCTTTGGTTTACATTCTTGTCATTTGGAAGATACTCTTATCAAGAACAACTCACAGTAGTGAGTGCATACATTTTCATACTGGTCCCCAGTGGGAATCAAACCCACAACCCCGGCATTGCAAGCACCATGCTCTACCAACTGAGCTACACAGGACTAGACACTGCCAAAACAGTGTCCTAGGCACGTGATGGGACCTCAGCTACCTTTCAGAGGTCTGCCTGAATATGCTTGCTGGAAATTGTGAATTGAGCCTAGATCCAAACCTCATTAAGGATTGTCATGCAAACAACCACTGTTGACTTGTATGTTCGCTGTTCATTTTGAGGTGGATATGCAAAACATCAAGGATTTAAAAAGCAAATTAATAAAAAATTTAAACCACATGGATTTTGTTTGAACAAAGGCTGTGCCCAACTAATGTCCCTACCAGTTCTATGTCCTACCGGTGACCAGGCTACCACCATTCCCCTAGAGTGTATTTTACTGCCCTCAGAACCTCCTGTAGGGATGGAAGTCTGCCCTATAACTGGGAGGGTTGGGATTTAATGAGACACTAAGAGCTTCCTCAGTCAGTCACTGTGGATGAATAAAAACTTAATAGGGCCCCCAGGCTATATGTTTGGGTCGTTCCACGAAATGAGTGCCTTTTGCGTCTCTTTTATATTTTAAGTAGAAATTGTGCACCAATATTTAGAAGCCTGTAATATTAAGTTCCCTTTAAAAGAGACTACATGGAGAATTCAATAAATGTGATTTTTTTTTATATGAATAAGGGCTTGCTAAAGTGTTCCTACTTCAACCCTAAGATTTCAACCAACTTAATCCCGAAATGTCTCCAAGTCTCACCATCATTGTAAAGCCCTAGTTATTTTGTTGCTTTGACAAAGTCATTTCTGAAGATGTTTTATTTATTTCATGTGATTAGTGATTAATTTACGTCTGTCTGTCCCTCGTTCTAAGGTCAACCCTGTTTTGTGAACTAAACTCTCATTTTAATATGGTGAAACTATTCCTTTTCAAATACTTTTTTCAAAGGAAACATTCAACATTGAACATGGAACAATGTCAAATCATCGTGTAAAAGTAGGTGAGATGGTTATAAAAAAATTTGCCATTTCTGGTGTTTTGTGCTGGAAAACTGAGCGGGTCGAGCATAATTCGTCAACCCTGTTACCAGTGGTGTAAAGTACTTCAGTAAAAATCATATAAAGTACTAACTAAGTATTTTGGGGGGGTATCTGTACTTTACTTTACTATTTATTTTTTGGACAACTTTATACTTTTACTCCCCTACATTCCTAGAGAAAATTATGCATTCTTTACTCCGTATATTTTCTCTGACACCTAAAAGTACTAGTTACATTTTGAATGCTTACCAGGACAGAAGACTTAGCCAATTCACACACTTATCAAGAGAACATCTCTGGTCATCCCTACTGTCTCTGATCTGGAGGACTCACTAAACACAAATGCTTGTCAGTAAAATAATCAGTAAAATAATAAATCAAGAAAATCGTGCCGTCTGGTTTTCTTAATATAAGGAATGTGAAATAATTTAGACTTTTACTTTTACTATTGATACTTAAGTATATTTTTGCATTTACATTTACTTTTGATACTTAAGTATAGTTTAAACCAAATACCTTTAGACTTTTACTCAAGTAGTATTTTACTGGGTGACTTTTACTTTTACTTGAGTCGTTTTCTAATAAGGTATCTTTACTTTTACTGAAGTATGACAATTGGGTACGTTTTCCACCCCTGCCTGTTACCCATAGATAGACAGTTAGCAATTCCATTTTTTTTGTGATTTGTTGCCACTCTCTTTTGCACACAGCAAGCTTCCATTCCCCCTGTCACAAGGGGACATTTAAGATGAAATGTTCAACCCTGTTGCTTCATTTGGCACTTAATAGGGGGTGGCAGGTAGCCTAGCGGTAAAGAGCGTTGGGCCATCAACTGTAAGGTCACTAGTTCGTAATCCCCGAGCTGACTAGTTGAAAAATCTGTTGATGTGCCTTTGAGTACTTAACTCTAGTTGCTCTGTTGACTAAAATGTAAATAGACTTACTATACACATTTATTTTATTTGACCTTTAGAGTTGGGAAAATGTTTTTATGAATTGGAACCTGTGCTCTTTTTTACAGAATGTTAAAATTAGGTGAAATTACAAGTTTTTTTTACCAAGTTACACTTCTCAAAAGGCACTGAACTGGTGGAACGATCCATTTAATGTGGTCACTGAGGACCCCACCCCACAACACAACACTATGGCATGCTGTCAACACACCTGCATCCCACCACTCCAGAAACTACACCCCGACACTATCCAACTTTCCCTGTGTCTCCCTGTGTCTATCTCATCACCCACCCGGTATTCCACCCCCAATAAAGACTAAATTATGACTTGAACTCACAAAGGCTTGACTAAGAGTACCTTAGACTAGAAAGACATTGACTGATCTGAGTTAAGACTCAATTCCATCATTTAGAACTACCAATAACATTGGTAGAATAGGGTACACAACATTGGTTTTAAAATTATAATAAGTAAATTGTTCCTGTTAATGTCAATCTATCTGTAATATTTTTTTTTTAAATAAATATGTCTAATATTTTACCACTTTTCAACACCCAGATTAGAGCAAGACAAAAAAGTTGGCAGTGACAACACAATTCATAATTTCTAAATTAATTAGAGCTACGTTCATTAACTTAATTTTAATTACTGTCTCCTCGAGAGCTTGACTCATTACACAGATTACAATATCTCATATGCATCACCTTTTAGAGAAGTTTCTCAAATAGTTTTTGCAGTTTGTCCAACACACATGTTTTATCCCTGTACATCATAAACTCTCAGGCCTAGACTCAATTAATCCTGGACTAAAAAGGAGCATACGGTATTCAATGAAGATTCTCTAATCTGGGTCCGGGAAACTAGTTCATACAGTCTGTAGGAACAGCATTTCTCTTGTCCCAGAGACATCAAAAGACAGATTGAACCCTCACAGGCTCTCTGCTTTGTCCATCACACAGCTGAGTGGAGAGGGCCAGAGATCCGCCAGATTACATTTCTGGATCACAGAGCAGAGCTAGGGGTGAAAGAGAGATCACTCAGGGTGAGGTAAGGTGAGGTATTCCCCCCATCACCCTTTTACCCCCCAATGCACACACACCAACCTGGGTTTTGGTAGACAGTCACCCTGTCTGAGTCTCCTGGCCCAGGATGCCACTGGTTGAGGTGTGTGCCTGCATGTGTGAGTGCGTGTGTGTGTGTGTACGTATGTGGGGTGTGTGTTAGGGAATGCTGGATAAGAGGAGTCATAGAGGGACAAGCCCAGATGCCCTGTTTCTCCACACTCCCTGCACCTCCTGAATAGACAGAATATGATACTTTGTTACAGTTTGCAAACAGGGGCGTCCAGGGGGAGAGAAGGGAGAGGAGGTACACCTGACGGGTCACAAAGCATGAACAGACAGAGGGATTACAGAGGGGGAGCAGGGGAGGGAGGGGAGCAGAGGAGGGAGGGAGGGAGGGGGAGCAGAGGATGGAGGGGGAGCAGAGGAGGGGAGGAATGGTAGAAGGACGGGAGGGAGAGATGAGGGGATGGAGAGGAGGAGCTGATGGATACAAAGAGAAAAATAGAAAAGGGAGATTACGTGGAGTATATGGAGAGAGGAGGAATGCACAGAGTAAACCCTACAGTTAGAACCAGTGGATAACAAAGAGGCACGTGCCACTTCTACTAATCCACTAATCCACTGATGATGTCTCTGAAAGGAATGCCCCACTGAAGGTATTCTACAATCAACTGAAGGTATTCTACAATCAATTCTCTTTTTTTTGTGATTAGTACATATGATTCCCACAATACAGCCATTTTCACATAAGCATCTGACGGTGAACAGGGCATAATACCACATACACCCCAAACCCAACTGAAACCCCCACTCTCCATACATCTAATGTATGTAAGTCTCAAGAGGCAGATCAGAAGCCCAGATCTTTTAATGAGCTTGATACGATCAGAAGAAACCCCTGGTGTCATTGTGTTGACTTCTGAGCAGAGGGTTGAAACATAACAAAGTCATCCATTAGAGCTGTGGCTGGCTGGAAGAGTTCACCGTACAACCATTAGTCTGAGACAGTGTCGAGAGGGGAACCTGAGCCTTTGAGCAGGGTGTTGGCGTGCGTGTGTGTGTGTGGTGTGTGTGCTTGCGTGCGTGCGAGCGTGCGTGTGTGTGTGTGAAGGGATATCCTCTGAGATAACGTTGGAGATAGCGGCTGCCAGAGAGACAGGAGGTTAACGGTGCTAAATGAGACTGAATGTATCATCATAATCAATCAATCAAATGTTATTTATCACATGCTTCGTAAACAACAGGTTTAGACTAACAGTGAAATGCTTACGGGCCCATTCAACAATGCAGAGAGAAACATTATGAAAAAATTTAAATAATAATAACACAAGGAAAAAATACACAATGCGTAATGATAACTTGGCTATATACATGGGGTACCAGTATCGAGGCGAGTAATTGAGGTAGGTATGTACATATAGGTAGGGATAAAATGAATAGTTAACAGGATAGATAATTAACAGTAGCAGAAGCATATGTGATGAGTCAAAAGAGTTAGAGCAAAAAGGCTCAATGCAGAGAGTTAAATAGTTAACCAATAGCTACCCGGACTAACTATGTAGCAGTCTTATGGATTCGGGATAGAAGCTGTTAAGGGTCCTGTTGGTTCCAGACTTTGTGCAATGGTGCCGCTTGCTGTGCGGTAGCAGAGAGAACAGTCTATGACTTGGGTGGCTGGAGTCTTTGACAATATTTAGGGCCTTCCTCTGACACCACCTGGTATAGATGTCCTGGATGGCAGGGAGCTCAGCCCCAGTGATGTACTGGGCCGAACTCACTAACCTCTGTATCGCCTTATGGTCGGATGCCAACCTGTTGCCAAATCAAGGGGTGACGCAGCCAGTCAAGATGCTCTCAATGATGGAGCTTTTCAGCCTCCTGAGGGGGAAGAGGCGTTGCCATGCATTCTTCACAACTGTGTTGTTGTGTGTGGACCATGAAAATTCCTTAGTGATGGGACACAAAGGAACTTAAAATTCTTGAACTGCTTTACTACAGCCCCGTCGATGTGGATAGGGGCATGCTCAGCCCTCTGTTTCCTGTAGTCCACGATCATCTCCTTTGTCTTGCTGATGTTGGGAGAGAGGTTGTTCTCGTCACTGACCTAGGCTGTCTTATCATCGTCGGTGGGGGCCAACAAACGTAGTGTTGTCAGCAAACTTAATGATGGTGTTTGAGTTGTGGTGCAGCCACACAGTCGTGGGTGAACAGAGAGTACAGGAGGGGACTAAGGACGCACTCCTGAGGGACCCCTGTGTTGATGGTCAGAGTGGCGTATATGTTGTTGCCTACCTTCACTACCTGGGGGATCCAGTTGCAGAGGGAGATGTTCAGTCCCAGGATCATGAGCTTAGTGATGAGCTTGGAGGGCACTATGGTGTTGAACGCTGAAGTATAGTCAAAGAACAGTATTCTCACGTACATTGCCTTCAGAAAGTATTCACACCCCTTGACTTTTTCCACATTTTGTTGTTACAGACTGAATTAAAACGTTTTTATTATTGTTATTTTTACTGGCCTACACACCATAATGTCAAAGTGGAATTATGTTTTTCTCTTTTTTTTAACAAATAATTAAAAATGATCAACTGAAATGTCTTGAGTCAATAAATATTCAACCCCTTTGTTATGGCAAACCTAAATAAGTTCAGGAGTAAAAATGTGTCACAACAAGTCACACAATAAGTTGCATGGACTAACTCTGTGTGCAATAATAGTGGTATGCATGATTTGTGAATGACTACCTAATTTTTGTACCTCACACATTCATTATCTGTAAGGTCTCTCAGTCGAGCATTGAATTTCAAACACAGATTCAACCACAAAGACAAGGGAGGTTTTCCAATGCCTCACAAAGAAGGCACCTATAGGAAGAGATTTTGGATGTACCCATTCCATGGCACATGGTTTATGAATTGACACGCAAAACAACGCCGGATTCAAAACTTCAAATTTTTCAATTTAAATTACTCTACAAAATTCTTGCAACTAATAGAATGTTATATATATGGGGGATACAATCTTCCCAGCTTTGCAGATTCTGCTGTGAGGAGGCAGAGTCATTAGATCATTTATTTTGGTATTGTCCATATGTAGCTCGTTTTTGGTGACAGGTCCAGGAATGGCTGAAGAATTGGAACATTTGCCTAGAACTAACGCTACAGATAGCAATACTGGGTGATTTGAAAAGCCATAGTCGATCAATCAATAATATCATAATTATTTTACAATCTGTAGAAGCTATGAGAATAGGAAGGTTCAATTATTTTGTGAAGCATCACAGCACAGTTGAAAAATATATGGCAAATAGAAATCCGAAATGGATGATGTTGAGAGATAGATGGGAGCGGTTGAATGGAGCTGAAGGGTGGGACTAATAACAAGATAAACAATGTAAAGCATACGGGATCTGTAAAATGTATATAGGTTCGGAACTTTTGTGAAATACCATAGTTACAAATAGAAATCAAACTGGATGGACATCAGAAATAGAGGAAGGACTAAGAACAAACAAGAGAGAACTATTGTAAAGTAGACTGTGTCTGTAAAATGTGTATAAGATGTATAAATTGAAGGTAAAAACAGAAGTGTTTATTAGTTTACTCCAATTGGGGGATCGGTGGTAGGGTTTGCGGGGAATAATAATAAAGGTATATTCTTTAAAAAAGTATGTATGTCTATATAGGTATGTGTATGTACTGTATGTATGTGCATATGTATGCATGCGTGTATGGATATATATATTTAAAATATTCCAAAACATGTATCCTGTTCGCAATAAGGCACTGAAGTAATACAGAAAAATATTTGCCAAAGCAATGCATTTTTTGTCCTGAATACAAAGTGTTATGTTTGGGGAAGATCCAATACAACACATTACTGAGTACCATTCTCCAAAATTTCAAGCATAGTGGTGGCTGCATTATGTTATAGGCATGCTTGTATTCGTTAAGGACTGGGGAGTGTTTCAGGATAAAAAGGAAAGGGAATGGAGTTAAGCACAGGCACAATCCTAGAGGAAAACATGGTTCAGTCTGCTTTCCACCAGACATTGGGAGATGTTCCTTTCATTAGGACAATAACCTAAAACACAAGGCCAAATCTAGACTGGAGTTGGTTACCAAGAAGACAGTGAATGTTCCTGAGTGTCCGAGTTACAGTTTTGACTTAAATCCGCTTGAAAATCTATGGAAATCATTGAAAATGGCTGTCTAGCAATGATAAACAACCAATTTGACAGAGCTTGAAGAATTTAGAAAATGTCGAATGAGATGGCACCGGAGAACAAGCTTGACATTTTACGTATTCCTAACCTAATTGTGTTTTTTTGTTTGTTTCTTTGAGTTGTTTGTAAAAAAAAATGTTATGAACGAAAATAACTTCTGGGCATCAGAAGTGCGATTACTCACCATGGACTGGTGGAATCCTTTTTTTCCTTTAACGAGTCCGACGAGCCCGACGTGAATGATATACTGCTTTCCCGGGAACAGGCCCAGATCCCCGTCATTTGCATGAAGAGAAGGCGGAGAAAAAGGGCCAGAGGGCGGGCTGCCTTCTGAGTATTCATAGGCGATCAAATAAACCCCCACTTCCTTTCATTCTGCTAGCAAACGTGTAATCTTTGGAAAATTAAATCTAAGACCTACGCGGAAGATTAAACTATCAAAGGGACATTCAAAACTGTAAAATCTTATGCTTCCCGGAGTCGTGGCTGAGTGAATACATTATCAACATACAGTTGGAGTCGGAAGTTTACATACACCTTTGCCAAATACATTTAAACTCACTTTTTCACAATCCCTGACATTTAATCCTAGTAAAAATTGTCTGTCTTAGGTCAGTTAGGATCACCATTTTATTTTAAGAATGTGAAGTGTCAGAATATTAGTAGAGAGAATGATTTATTCACATTCCCAGTGGGTCAGAAGTTTACATACACTCAATTAGTATTTGGTAGCATTGTCCTTAAATTGTTTTACTTGGGTCAATCATTTCGGGTAGCCTTCCACAAGCTTCCCACAATAAGTTGAATGAATTTTGGCCCATTCCTCCTGACAGAGCTGGTGTAACTAAGTCAGGTTTGTAGGCCTCCTTGCTCGCACACGCTTTTTCAGTTCTGCCCACAAATTTTCTCTAGGATGAGGTCAGGGCTTTGTGATGGCCACTCCAAAACCATGACTTTGTTGTCCTTAATCCATTTTGCCACAACTTTGGAAGTATGCTTGGGGTTATTGTCCATTTGGAAGACCCATTTGCGACCACGCTTTAACTTCCTGACTGATGTCTTGAGATTGCTTCAATATATCCACATCATTTTCCCACCTCATGATGCCATCTATTTTGTGAAGTGCACCAATCCCTCCTGCAGCAAAGCACCCCCACAACATGATGCTACCACCCCCGTGCTTCACGGTCGGAATGGTGTCCTTCAGCTTGCAAGCTTCCCCCTTTTCCCTCCAAACATAACGATGGTCATTATGGCCAAACAGTTCTATTTTTGTTTCATCAGACCAGAGGACATTTCTCAAAAAAGTTTGATCTTTATCCCCATGTGCAGTTGCAAACCGTAGTCTGGCTTTTTTATGGCGGTTTTGGAGCAGTGGCTTCTTCCTTGCTGAGCGGCCTTTCAGGCTATGCCAATAAAGGACTCGTTTTACAGAGTATATAGATACTTTTGTACCTGTTTCCTCCAGCATCTTCACAAGGTCCTTTGCTGTTGTTCTGGGATTGATTTGCACTTTTCGCACCAAAGTACGTTCATCTCTAGGAGACACAACACGTCTCCTTCCTCAGCGGTATGACATCTGCGTGGTCCCATGGTGTTTATACTTGCGTACTATTGTTTGTACAGATGTACGTGGTACCTTCAGGCATTTGGAAATTGCTCCCAAGGATGAACCAGACTTGTGAAGGTCTACAATTTTTGTTCTGATTTCTTTTGATTTTCCCATGATGTCAAGCAAAGAGGCACTGAGTTTGAAGGTAGGCCTTGAAATACATCAACAGGTATACCTCCGATTGATTCAAATTATGTAAATTAGCCTATCCGAAGATTCTAAAGCCATGAAATTATTTTCTGGAATTTTCCAAGCTGTTTAAAGGCACAGTCAACTTAGTGTATGTAAACGTCTGACCCACTGGAATTGATATACAGTTAAATTTAAGTGAAATAATCTGTCTGTTAACAATTGTTGGAAAAATTACTTGTGTCATGCACAAAGTAGATGTCCTAACCAACTTGCAAAAGCTATAGTTTGTTAACAAGAAATGTGTGGAGTGGTTGAAAAACAAGTTTAATGACTCCAACCTAAGTGTATGTAAACTTCCGACTTCAACTGTAAGTATTACAGACTGGGTCTGGGAGAGTTAAAAAATGTAATTGAAGACAATTGTCAGCTGGTCAGCGCATTCTCTGACTACATATCCTGGTAATTCGTCTTGGTCCGCGGCCTTGTGAATGTTAACCTGTTTAAAGTTCTTACTCACATTGGCTACGGAGAACGAGATCACACAGTCGTCCGGAATAACTGCTGCTGTCATGCATAGTTCAGTGTTGCTTACCTTGAAGCGAGCATAGAAAGAATTTAGCTTGTCTGGTAGGCCTGGGCAATTCGCAGTTGGGTTTCCCTTTGTAATCTGTGATAGTTTGCAAGCCCTGCCACATCTGCCAGTTTTTTTATTTAATTCTTATAAGCGTCTGGAGTAGTGTCCCGCTCCTTGAAAGTGCAAGCTCTAGCCTTTAGCTCAGTGCAGATGTTGACTGTAATCCATGGCTTCTGGTTGGGATATGTACGTGTGGTCCTGTGGGGTCGTCGATGTCAATGCACTTATTAATGAAGCCGGTGACTGATATGGTAACTCCTCCATGTTAATGGATTAATCCCAGAACATATTCCAGCCTGTGCTAGCAAAACAGTCCTGTAGTTTAGCATCGGTATCATCGGACCACTTCCATATTGAGCACCTCAGTGGTACTTCCTATTTTAGAATTTAGCTTAATTCAGAAGGATAGAGTTATGGTCAGATTTGCTAAATGGAGGTCGAGGGTGGAGTAAAGGTGATCTAGTTTTTTCACCTCTAGTTACATAGGTGACATGCTGGCAAAAATGTGTTAAGATGGGTTTCAGTTTCCCTGAATTAAAATCACCGGCCATTAGGAGTGCTGCCTCTGGATGTGAATTTTCTTGTTTGCTTATGTTCCTGTACAACTCATTGAGAGCGGTCTTAGTGCCAGCACCGGTTTGTGGTGGTAAATAGACAGCTATGAAAAATACAGATGAAAACTATTTTGGTAAGTATTATGGCTTGCAGCTAATCATGAGGTATTCTAACTAAGGTTAGCAAAACCTCTCTCAACCAGCTTCCAACTCTTTTAAATAATTATAGGTCAATCTCAAAGCTGTCACCCCTGGTGAAAATACTTGAAACCCTTGTGAGTGAACAGCTAAAAGAGTTTTTATTTAATAACTCTATTTTATCAATGTACCAATCGGGCTTCAGGAAGGAGCATAGCACAATTACAGCAGCCATGAAGGTTTTAAATTATATCACTGAAGCCCTTGACAAAAAACAGCACTGTGTCTCACTTTTTATTGATCTCTCTAAGGCTTTTGATACAGTTGATCATGCTATACTAAGGCAGAGATTGTCGAGTGTAGAACTTTAGAGCATGCAGTTGCATGGTTTGCTAACGATCTGTCTGATAGAACTCAGTGCACTCAATTTGATGGGCTTATGTCTGTTAAATTGTCTGTCTTTAATGGTGTGCCCCAAGGCTCTGTACTTGGTCCTCTCTTATTCACTATTTATATAAATGATTTAGACAAAAATGTCCAAAATGCGCAACTTCATTTTTATGCTGATGATACTGTTATTTACTGTTGTGCCTCGTCTCTTACAAAAGCTTTCCAGAACTTGCAAACTGCTTTTTATACTGTTCAACCTACCTTGTGTCAATTGAAGCTTATCCTCAATACTGACAAAACTAATTTAATGGTGTTTTCTAAAGCAAGAAATAGACCTCTGAACCTTTCACCTATTACTACCTGTTGTAGGTTGTAACCTCATATAAATATCTTGGAATTTTAATTGATGACGGCCTCTCTTTTAATTAGCATATTCAACAACTTGCAAAAAAATTTAAGCAGAAATTGGGATTTTATTTTAGGAATAAGGCCTGTTTTTCTTTTGAAGCCAGAAGGAGGCTAGTATCAGCTACAGTTATGCCCTTACTAGACTATGGGGATATTTTATATATGAATGCTTCCGCTCAGTGTTTGAGATCAACTGACACCCTTTACCACTTTGAGATTTATTTTAAACTGCAAAACCCTTACCCACCACTGCACTTTGTATACCAGGGTTGGCTGGCCTTCTCTAGTTACTCATAGGCTCAGTCACTGGTATACTTTTATTTACAAAGCCATTTTTATTGTTCAGAAATGTGGTGGGTACTCTCTTCGTTCGCTGGACTTTTTCCTGCTAACTGTTCCAAATGTCCGAACTGAATTTGGTAAAAGGGCTTTTATGTACTCTGCGCCATCGTCTTGGAACGCCTTATAAGATACTTTTAAATTGGAAGAACTTGTCCCAATTGGTATTTTTAAATCACCAATGAATGATCTTGAGACTGATTCCCTGACCTGTCAATGTTTTTAATTCGCTGTTTTTGATTTCGTTATACTCTTGTGAATTCTATGGTTTTTACTAGATTACTTTTGATGTTGTTTGTAATTTTTGTAATGACTTGGTGCTGCCTATCTTGGCCAGGACGCTCTTGAAAGAGAGATTTTAAATCTCAATGAGCCCTTCCTGGCTAAATAAAGGTTAAATAAATAATAAAATAAAAAATGAGGTAGTCACCTGGAATGTATTTCAAATAACATGTGTGCCTTGTTAAAAGTTCATTTGTTTAATTTTTTCCTTCTTAATGTGTTTGAGCCAATCAGTTGTGTTGTGACAAGGTAGGGGTGGTGTACAGAAGATAGCCCTATTTGGTAAAAGACCAAGTCCATATTATGGCAAGAACAGCTCAAATAAGCAAAGAGAAAATACAGCCCATTGTTATTTTAAGACATGAAGGTCAGTCAATCCGGAAAGAATCATGAACTTTTAATGTTTTTTAAAGTGCAGTCGCAAAAACCATCAACCGCTGTGATGAACCTGGCTCTCATGAAGAGCGCCATAGGAAAGGAAGACTCAGAGTTACCTCTGCTGCAGAGGATAAGTTCATTAGAGTTGACAGCACCTCAGATTGCAGCCCAAAGAAATGCTTCACAGAGTTCAAGTCACAGACACATCTCAACATCAACTTTTCAGAGGAGACTGCGTGAATCAGGCCTTCATGGTCAAATTGCTGCAAAGAAACCACGACTGAAGGACACCAATAAGAAGAAGAGACTTGCTTGGGCCAAGAAACACGTGCAATGGACATTTGACCGTTGGAAATCTGTCCTTTGGTCTGATGAGTCAATTTTAGATTATTTTTATTTGATTATTTTTTGAGATGGAGGAGGAGATGTGATGGTGTGGGGGTGCTTTGCTGGTGACACTGTCATTGATTTATTTAGAATTCAAGGCACACTTAACCAACATGGCTACCACAGCATTCTGCAGCGATACGCCATCCCATTTGCGCTTAGTGGGACTATCATTTGTTTTTCAACAGGACAATGACCCAACGCACCTCCAGGCTGTGTCAGGGCTATTTGACCAAGAGTGATAGAGTACTGCATCAGATGACCTGGCCTCCACAATCACCCGACTTCAACCCAATTGAGATGGTTTGGGATGAGTTGGACCGCAGTGTGAAGGAAAAGCAGCCAACAAGTGCTCAGCATATGTGGGAACTCCTTCAAGACTGTTGGAAAAACATTCCAGGTGAAGCTGGTTGAAAGTATGCCAAGAGTGTGCAAAGCTGTCCTCAAGGCAAAGGGTGGCTACTTTAAAGAATTTAAAATAGAAATATATTTTGATTTGTTAAACACTTTTTTGGTTACTACATGGTTCCATATGTGTTATTTCATAGTTTTGATGTCTTCACATTTTTTTTTACAATTTAGAATGTAGCAAAAATTAAGAAAAACCTTTGAATGAGTAGGTGTGTCCAAACTTTTGACTGGTACTCTATATTATCCATGTCTTTGTTCAGACAGGTCTTCAGTTCTTCAGGTCCCATTCATAGGATAGCCTCGAACGGAGCTCGTCCAGTTTGTTCTCTAGTTATTATATGTTCACCTGTAATCGGCCTGTGTGTAGCTGGTGTGGAGGAATCAGGCGCAGGACAGCAGATATGAGTAGTGAACGTACTTTACTCAAGAATTCAAATATATACAACACAATAAACTAGCCCACAATAACGGACCGTATACATACAAACAATCACTCACAAAAAAACATGGGGGAACAGAGGGTTAAATAATGAACAAGTAATTGGGGGATTGAAACCAGGTGTGTAAAACAAAGACAAAACAAATGGAAAATTAAAAGTGGATCGGCGATGGCTAGAAGGCCGGTGACGTCGACCGCCGAACGCCGCCCGAACAAGGAGAGGGACCGACTTCGGCGGAAGTCGTGACATCACCAATAGAATGGAGGGTAGAGGCAGTTTATTTACTCGCCGACATAGTCAACGTTGTCCCGTAAGGGATCCCGCTCTTTTGCTTTTCTTGCGTCTTTTCGTCTTCCGAGTCCGAGGGATTAGGGCCTGGTCCAGAATGAGCAGAACATTCACAGCTGCTGACTCGTTGAAGTAGAAATCTTCATCCAAATCGAGGTTAGTAATCAAATACACAAAATAGCATAATTGGTCAGGAACCTGTAAGAAGGCAGCTATTCATCACGAGAATCACTGCTGAGTTGTTTGGTGATATTTTCCCTCATATAAAGGACTACATTATTCCACTTCACATTGACACACTATATTCACTTTAACTACCTGACTGAATGTAAAGTCAGATATGTAGATCAACCTGCCCAAACCACATCTGAAAGCATTTCTCTAACATCCTAGCTGAGGTCAGGAAATCCCAGTGCTGTCGCTGAAAGTGCATTAATTCATCTTGGGTGTTAACAAAGAGCCTACTAATAAAATAAATATTCAACTGTCAGCAAACATTTCATAGGAATTCTCATTCCGGAGGGAAACCATAACAACCACTTAGTAGTGTGGGCTAGCTCAGTCATCCCAATGACAGGTCTATGGGGGAGGAAACTGGTAGCAGGTTTTAGAGGAGGGGTACAGAGGCTCAATTACGCCCGTGTTTGCTGACCATAACACACTGTGTGTGAAGTGGTGTAATGAGAGGAAATAGACATAAGTGACTCCATGTTTTCTGCTTCGCTGTATAATGTTGAATGAAGGCTGATGATGGCCACACTTCCTGAGCATTAAGCTATCTGAGCTAGACTATATCCTAGATAGAGAGAGTTGTGGCCAATGTTTTATAGTACACCAACTAAAGAGGTAAATGTTCTATCTGTGAGAGAAATGGGGTGTCTTTCTTAGAAAACTAGATCATGTTGTACAGAGTTTGGTTGGTCAGTTAGCAGAGTCATTTTACCTTTCCTCCTCACCTAATTTCCATGTGGTAGTGGTCAACTAGTGAAACCCTGCTCTGTGACTAAACCTAACAGACCATGTGTCTATGGCTGTTCAACACTGGACTGTGTTCAAACCCTGAACATGAACTAATGCATCGAATTGGAACCCTTAACAAAGTACACTTACTGCAAAGTCTCTCTCTCTCGATGGGGGCAGCTGTGAGAGGTCTATTTTTGCCTAATGGGCCGGCACTCCATCCAGTGTGTTTGTGTGTGTCTGCGTCCATATATGTGTTTGTGTGTATGTTAGAGCGGGCTCATAGAGGCATGAGCCACGTCAGCACCTATAACTACAGTAGTCTCTACAGCATGGCAGGAGTACAAATAAGCTCACACTGCTCATTTAGACAATTACACTAGGCTACTTTTCCTAACTATTAATTAGACATGTGCAAGATGGGTGAAGAGAGAGGACTATGACGCATAACCACATGTTATTAGGAGGAATGGATGGACTCAAGTCGGTGAAAAAGGGCAGTTATTTGAAAACATATAGGTCCATTATAATTTTGACATACATTCTCTTTTTTAACACTAAAAATGTATAATAATAAACCATATACACTATATATACAAAAGTATATGAACACTCCTTCAAATTAGTGGATTCTGCTATTTCATCCACACCAGATTCTGACAGGTGTATAAAATAGAGCACACAGCCATGCAATCTTCATAGACAAACATTGGCAGTAGAATGGCCTTACCGAAGAGCTCAGTGACTTTCAATGTGGCAATGTCATAGGATGCCACCTTTCCAACAAGTCAGTTTATCCTATTTCTGACCTAATAGAGCTGCCCTGGTCAACTGTAAGTGCTGTTATTGTGAAGTGTAAACAACTCAGAGCAACATTGGCTCAGCTGCGAAGTGGAAGGCCACACAAGCTCACAGAACGGGACCACCGAGTGCTGAAGCGCATAGGTTGCAACACTCACTATCGAGTTCCAAACTGTCTCTGGAAGCAAAGTCAGCACAATAACTGTTCGCCGGGAGGTTCATGAAATGGGTTTCCATGGCCGAGCAGCTGCACACAAGTCTAAGATCACCATGTGCAATGCCAAGCGTTGGCTGGAATGGTGCAAAGTTCACCTCCTCTTGGACTCTGGAGCAGTCAAAACAAGTTCTCTGATGCATAACGTTTCACCTTCTGGCAGTTCGATGGACGAATCTGGGTTTGGCGGATGCCAGGAAAACGCTACCTGCCCAATTCATAGTGCCAACTGTAAAGTTTGGTGGGGGAGGAATAATGGTCTGGGGCTGTTTTTCATGGTTTGGGCTAGGCCCCTTAGTTCCAGTGAAGAGAAATCACAATGGTACAGCATACAATGACATTCTAGGCAATTCTTTGCTTCCAACTTTGTGGCAACAGTTTGGGGGAAGCCCTTTCCCCCATGCACAAAGTGAGGTCCATACAGAAATAGTTTGTCAAAATCGGTGTGGAAAAACTTGACTGGCCTTCACAGAGCCCTGACCTCAACCCCGTCGAATAGCTTTGGGATGAATTGGAACACAGACTGCGAGCCAGGCCTAATCGCTCAACATCAGTCCCCAACCTCACTAATGCCTTTGTGGCTGAATGGAAGCCAGTCCCCGCAGCAATGTTCCAACATCTAGGGGAAAGCCTTCCCAGAAAAGTGGAGGCTGTTATAGCAGCAAAGGGGCGACCAACTCCATATTAATGCCCCTGATTTTGGAATGAGATGTTTGACGAGCCGGTGTCCACATACTTTTGGACAAATAGTGTATTTATGTATTTATATTATAAATGGACTTACAAACCTGTCGACTGGTTATTCAACTTCTGTACTGGTTACTAGTGCTAGCAGCTGGTGGCATTGACCAACTAAACAAGACCAAAGCGTGAAAGCATGGGCTCATAGAGACTTTCAGAGTGAAGAACCAGTTGTATTGACAACACATTTATTCAGTAATTAGTGTGAACAACCTCTTTAAAGTCTCCAGTGAAGATGAATCGGGGTGCCTATTAGGGAATTTGTGATTGAGCTGAGTCATCTGGGCCAGATCCATGTAGTCCTCTGGACGCCAACCTTAAAATGTCTGCTCAGGTTACACCTCAAAGAACACCAGTCACTCACTACTGGCATCTAGGTGACATATGGAGGGGACTGGGGCACAGAAGTGTTTGTATGTGCGTGCATGCGTGTGTGTGTGTCTTCAACAGTTCTCAGTCTGCTGTATGGAGACAAATCGATAAGGTAATCCCAATAATATTTTAATTACTTTTTGTCTGGTGGTTCTAACGATTCACTGGAGTTATGAAAATAGTTACTTTCACAGTGAATTTTCAAAGTTGAAAATCACTGTTAGCCTGCCTTACTAATAATCCTAGTAGGTATCGAATCCAGAGAGTACACACAATGCATACTTCTACTACCTACACACGGAGTTAACCATACATAGAGTGCAGCAGTCTTATCGCCACTACCCCACTTGCTTCAAGATGTCCACCATTGTTCCTGTACCCAAGAAAGCGAAGGCAACTGAACTAAATGACTATCGCCGCGTAGCACTCACATATATCATCATGAAGTGCTTTGAGAGGCTAATTAAGGATCATATCAAATCCACCTTACCCAACACCCTAGACCTACTACAATTCGCATACCACCCCAACAGATCCACGGACGACGCAAACGCCATTGCACTGCACACGGTCCTATCCCACCTGGACAAGTGAGGTGCCTATGTAAAAATACTGTTCATTGACTACAGCTCAGCCTTCAACACCATAGTGCCCTCCAAGCTCATCACTAAGCTCAAGGCCCTGGTTTTCGACCCTGCCCTGTGGAACTGGGTCCTAGACTTCCTGACGGGCTGACCACTAGAGTTGAAGGTAGGCAACAACACCTCCACCACGCTGGTCCTCACCACGAGAGCCCCACAAGGGTGCGTGCTCAACCCCCTACTGTACTCCCTATTCCTCTATGACTGAGTGGCCATGCACGTCTCCAACTCAATCATCAAATTTGCTAACGACCCAACAGTGTGAGGCCTGATTACCAACAACAACGAGAAAGCCTACAGGGAGGAGGGGAGAGCCCTGGTGGAGTGGTGCCAGGAAAATAACTTTTCCCTCAATGTCAAAAAAATTAAGGAGTTGATCGTGGACTACAGGAGACAGCAGAGAGAGCACACCCCCATCCACATTGACGGGGCTGCAGGGGCGAGGGTCAAAAGCTTAAAATTCCTTGGCCTGCACATCACTGAGGTACTGATATTGTCCCTTCACACGACAGGGTGGTGAAGAAAGTGCAACAGCGCTTCTTCAACCTCAGGGGGCTGAAGAAATCCAGTTTGGCCTCTAAGACTCTCACGAACATCTACAGATGCACCATCGAGAGCATTCTGTTGGGCTGTATCACCGCCTGGTACGACAACTGCAAGGCTTTAAATAGGGTGGTGGGATCAGCTCAAAACATCCCCGGGGGCACACTATCTGCCCTCCAGGACATCTACAGCACCTGGTGTCACAGAAAGGCCAAGTATATCATCAATGACCACGGAAGGCGGAGACAGCACAGGCGCATCAAAGCTGGGACTGGGAGACTGATAAACAGCTTCTATCTCCTGACCATAAGACTGTTAAACAGTTGTTAAACAGTCACCACTAGCCAGACTCTGCCTAGTACCCTGCCCTGAACATTAGTCACTGTTACTAGCCGGATGCCATCCGGTAATCTACGCTGCAACATAGAGAATGCTGCTCTATGCACTCTATATAGAGTCATTGATTACTGGTCACTTGATTACTATTTACACACTGTTTTACCCACTTTATATGATCATTATATACTGCATTCCAGTCAAGGATCATCCTATATAACTACTTCTGTAGTTACACATATGTTCTATTCATATATGTAAACTGTCCATACTGTCTATACACACCATTATACACTACCGTTCTAAAATTTAAGAAAACCTACTCATTCAAGGGTTTTTCTTTGTTTTTACTATTTTCTACATCGTAGTGAAGACATCAAAACTATGAAATAACACATATTGAATCACGTAGTAAACAAAAAAGTGGTAAACAAATTTTATATTTAAGATTGTTCAAATAGACACCCTTTGCCTTGAAGACAGCTTTGCACACACCCAACCAGCTTCACCTGGAATGCTTTTCCAACAGTCTTGAAGGAGTTCCCACATATGCTGAGCACTTCTTTGCTGCTTTTCCTTCAATCTGCGGTCCGACTCATCCCAAACCATCTCAATTTGTTTGAGTTCGGGGGATTGTGGAGGCCAGGCCATCTAATGCAGCACTCCACCGCTCTCCTTCTTGGTAAAATAGCCCTTACACAGCCTGGAGGTGTGTTGGGTCATTGTATGTTGAAAAAGTCCCACTAAGCCCAAACCAGATGGGTTGGTGTGTCGCTGCAGTATGCTGTAGTAGCCATGCTGGTTAAGCGTGCCTTAATTGTAAATTAATCACAGACAGTGTCACCAGCAAAGCACCCCCACAACCCCACACCTCCTACTCCATGGTTTATGGTGGGAAATATACATGCAGAGATCATCTGAGCACCCACACCGCATCTCACAAAGACACAGGTGTTGGAAGCAAAAATCTCCAATTTCGACACCAGACCAAAGGACACATTTCCACCGGTCTAATGTCCATTGCTCGTGTTTCTTGGCCAAAGCAAGTCTCTTCTTATTATTGGTGTCCTTTATTAGGGGTTTCTTTGCAGCAATTTGACCATGAAGGCCTGATCCACACAGTCTCCTCTGAATAGTTGATGTTGAGATGTGTCTGTTACTTGAACTCTGTGAAGCATATATTTGGGCTGCAATTTCTGAGGCTGGGAACTCTAATAAACTTATCCTCTGCAGCAGAGGTAACTCTGGGTCTTCCGTTCATGTGGAGGTCCTCATGAGAGACAGTTTCATCATAGCGCTTGATGGTTTGTGCGACTGCACTTGAAGAAACTTTAAAAGTTCTTGAAATATTCCGTATTGACTGACCTTCATATCTTAAAGTAATGATGGACTGTCGTTTCCCTTTGCTTATTTGAGCTGTTCCTGCCATAATATGAAAATGGTCTTTTATAAAATAGGGCTATCTTCTGTATGCGCCCCTACCTTGTCACAACCCAACTGATTGGCTCAAACACATTAAGAAGAAATGAAATTCCACAAAATAACTTTTAAGAAGGCACACCTGTTAATTTAAATGCAGTCCAGGTGACTACCTAATGAAGCAGGTTGAGAGAATGGCAAGCGTGTGCAAAGCTGTTATCAAGGCAAAGGATGGCTATTTGAAGAATCTCAAATATAAAAACCATTTAGATTTTTTTTAACACTTTTTTGGTTACTACATGATTGCATATGTGCTATTTCATAGTGCTGATTTCTTTGCTGTTATTCTACCATGTAGAAAATAGTAAAAATATATAAAAACACTTGAATGAGTAGGTGTTCTAAAACCGGCAGTGTATATACAGTTGAAGTCAGAAGTTTACATACACCTTAGCCAAATACATTTAAACTCAGTTTTTCGCAATTCCTGACATTTAATCAGAGTAACAATTCCCTGTCTTAGGTCAGTTAGGATCACCACTTTATTTTAAGAATGTGAAATGTCAGAATAATAGTTGAGAGAATTATTATATTTTGCTTTTATTTCTTTCATCACATTCCCAGCGGGTTAGAAGTTTACATACACTCAATTAGTATGTTCTAGAATTGCCTTTAAACTGTTTATCTTGGGTAAAACGTTTCGGCTAGCCTTCCACAAGCTTCCCACAATAAGTTGGGTGAATTTTGGCCCATTCCTCCTGACAGAGCTGGTGTAACTGAGTCAGGTTTGTAGGCCTCCTTGCTCGCACAAGCCTTTTCAGTTCTGCCCACAAGTTTTCTATGGGATTGAGGTCAGGGCTTTGTGATGGCCACTCCTTGACTTTGTTGTCTTTCAGCCATTTTTCCACAACTTTGGAAGTATGCTTGGGGTCATTGTCCATTTGGAAGACCCATTTGCTACCAAGCGTTAACTTCCTGACTGATGTCTTGAGATGTTGCTTCAATATATCCACATAATTTTCCTACCTCACAATGCCATCTATTTTGTGAAGTGCACCAGTCCCTCCTGCAGCAAAGCACCCCCACAACATGATGCTGCTACCCCCATGCTTCACAGTTGGGATGGTGTCCTTCAGCTTGCCCCTTTTCTTCCAAACATAACAATGGTCATTATGGACAAACAGTTCTATTTCTGTTTCATCAGACCAGAGGACATTTCTCCAAAAAGTACAATATTTGTCCCCATGTGCAGTTGCAAACCGTAGTCTGGCTTTTTTATGCCGGTTTTGGAGCAGTGGCTTCTTCCTTGCTGAGGCCTTTCAGGTTATGTCGATACAGGACTCGTTTTACTGTGGATATAAATACTTGTGTACCTGTTTCCTCCATCATCTTCACAAAATCCTATGCTGTTGTTCTGGTATTGATTTGCACTTTTCGCACCAAAGTACGTTCATCTCTAGGAGACAAAACGCGTCTCCTTCCTGAGCGGTATGACGGCTGCGTGGTCCCATGGTGTTTATACTTGCGTACTATTGTTTGTACAAATGAACTTGGTACCTTCAGGCGTTTGGAAATTGCTCCCAAGGATGAAGCAGACTTGTGACTTGTCTACAATTTTTATTCTGAGGCCTTGGCTGATTTCTTTTGATTTCCTATGATATCAAGCAAAGAGGCACTGAGTTTGAAGGTAGGCCTTGAAATATATCAACAAGTACACCTCCAACTGACTCAAATTATGTAAATTATGTAAATTAGCCTATCAGAAGCTTCTAAAGCTATGACAAAATTTTCTGGAATTTTCCAAGCTGTTTAAAGGCACAGTCAACTTAGTGTATGTAAACTTCTGACCCACTGGAATTTTGATAGAGTGAATTAGAAGTGAAATAATCTGTCTGTAAACAATTGTTGGATTAATTTCTTGTGTCATGAACAAAGTAGATGTCCTAACCGACTTGCCAAAACTATAGTTAGTTAACAAGAAATTGGTGGAGTGGTTGAAAAACAATTTTTAATGACTCCAACCTAAGTGTATGTAAACTTCCGATTGGATATATGTATAGTCCAGACTCTGACATTGCTTATTCTGATATTTCTTACTTTCTTCTTTTTTGTTGTTGCTTTTTGTATGATGTGTGTATTGTTTTGTATTGCTAGTTATTACTGCACTGTTGGAGCTAGAAACACAATCATTTCGCTGCACCTGTGATAACATCTGCAAATCACTGTACGCAACCAATTAACTTTTATTTGATTTGCCACGGTAGATGCCGATTATTTACTGTGCGCTTTGACCTGGAGAGATATTTTCCACCACTCTGTTGTAAAACATATATGATCTGCATCTGTGGTATATGTACATTACTGTCTCCCAGGTGTCTTGGCATCGTTTACACATCTGACATTACGCCCACAACATAATGTAATAGTAAACCACTCTAACACTGTGACGAAGACAGAATCACTGAACTGCTGACCCTGATACTGGGGAGAAAACACAATAAGCCTCTATTGAAACCAACAACAATACACAGTCTTACTGTTCATCACCGCAGGGTATATTGTATATTGTATCTTTTTAAATTGTATTAAATTATTACTCATTAGATCAACACAAAGGTTTTTACTTACAGTGTGATCTCGCTCCATTCTATCGATGACAGAACAATCTCTGTACAGATTCTTTCATGAGTATGTGTGTATGCTTGCGCTTGTGTGTGTTCAGTTCTTTTAACAATAGTGTAGAGTAGCATCAGTAACAGTTTGATGTGTAGTGTGAGCCTTAGTGGGCAGAGAGAACACTCCTTTCTATACTTTGTACAACCTGCTCCTCTGATCAATAGTTGCTTTACATAAACAATCTCTGTGTCCCTCTCCCCAGAGCTGAGGGTATATGTGTTGCAGCGTATGTGAAGCCTGGGGGGGTTTCTCCTCCACCTGCGAGAAGAGTAAATACGTCACCGGGTATAGAGGCAGAAGGGAAAAGGGGCTGTGGCTGGTTGGCACAACACTATAGACACCGAGCATGTCTGTGCATACGTGCCTGTGTGTGTGTGCATGCGTTTGCTTGTGTGTGTGGAATTACATAGAGAGGGAGGGAGGGAGGGAGGGAGGGAGGGAGGGAGGGAGGGAGGGAGGGAGGGAGGGAGGGAGAGTAACAGCTGTGTAAATCCATCCCTGTGGAGAGGATGAGGCACAAACACCACTCCATGAAGGAGGAATACACACCTCACCCTGTGGGTGTCTGTGCGTGCATGTGCACACAGCACCAGTCAAAAGTTTGGACACACCCACTCATTCCAGGGTTTTTCTTTATTTTTACTTTTCTAAATTGTAGAATATCAAAACTATGAAAAATTACATATGGAAAAAAAGTGTTAAACAAGTCTAAATATATTTCATATGTATAATCCTCAACCCTTACCTTAACCATTCTTAATTATTGCCTAAACTTAACCTTGGAAATTTGACAAATGGCAGATTCTGCAGTGAGACTTTGAGAGCTTGTTTAAAAAAATGTTTTATTTCACCTTTATTTAACCAGGTAGGATGTGCCTTGGGCATTGCTGAAAATGTGCTGTGTGAATAGTTGCATTGTGTTTCAGAGCTGTGGTGACTGTACTGTATGAGTAATAATGATGGTGAATACTGTTTAGTGGAGATGAGTTACACACACATGGACATTACACTGGGTATCTCTATGGGCTGCGGTTTCTGTAATGACCTATTCAGGCATGAAATTCCCACTCTGGGAATATTGATACCATGTGTGTGTGTGTGTGTGTGTGTGTGTGTGTGTGTGTGTGTGTGTGTGTGTGTGTGTGTGTGTGTGTGTGTGTGTGTGTGTGTGTGTGTGTGTGTGTGTGTGTGTGTGTGTGTGTGTGTGTGTGTGTGTGTGTGTGTGTGTGTGTGTGTGTGTGTGTGTGTGGTCGGCAATTTGGTCGGCAATTTTGGCACTCCCCAGTAGGAGCAATCCTCCAGAGGAATGAATGGAATGCTACAATTAAGTGTTTCAAGTACAAATGTACATGTATTTAAATATTTGTTGGTTGTAGTGGGGACAGTAACGTTAATAATCTAAAAAAATACATAATTTAAGGAAAATGTCATTTTTAAATGTATGTTTTATGTTTATCTCACATAATATCATTTTACAGTTTGCATTAAAGTGTCTGTAATAGAATAAACATGTCAAAAACGAATGTAGACACTAATAAATGCATTTATATAGCTTCCAAAATCTTTTTTACAATGCAGGAGTACCAAGATGGCTGCGCAGTGGCTTCAATACAGAGCCCCCTGTCCATCATCCAAGGTTTATACAGATCATTGGTAGGAACACTATTTCTCGGTAGTGAGACTTTAAGGGAGGTCTACAGAATTGTCTTCCTAGAACTTTAGTCTGGTTCTGTTGCAGTATTACAGTACACGATGGAGAGACAAATATTGTGAGTTAGTGATCCTAATATCCAAAGGTGTGTTATTTCTTTACAGTCTAAGACATTGGGGGAGTGGGGGTGCTAAGCTGACATATGGCATTTTAAGATGGTCATATTATGGATAATTTAGCTATTTGATTTTGAAAAAAATCATTTGAAAAAATCATTAAAAAAAATATATATATACACTACCGGTCAAAAGTTTTAGAACACCTGCTCATTCAAGGGATTTTCTTTATTTGGACTATTTTCTACATTGTAGAATAATAGTGAAGACATCAAAACTATGAAATAACACATATGGAATCATGCAGTAACCAAAAAATGGTTAAACAAATCTAAATATATTTTATATTTGAGATTCTTCAAATAGTCACCCCTAACCCTAAATAGTCACTTTGCCTTGATGACAACTTTGCACACTCTTGGCATTCTCTCAACCAGCTTCACCTGGATTGCTTTTCCAACAGTCTTGAAGGAGTTCCCACATTTGCTGAGAACTTGTTGGCTGCCTTCACTCTGCGGTCCGACTCATCCCAAACATCTCAAACCATCATATATATATTTTTGTTGTCCTTGATGTCTTTTGTTTTCTGCATTGTTATTTTCTGCTTTCCTTTGTCTTTCTCTTTTTTGTATGTTGTTCACTTTGTTGGTGCATTGGGAGATGGGGGCTTGGGGGTGGGGAATGGAATTATGTAATTTTGTTATGATTTATTATGATTTTTCTCAGGGGGGGACAGTGGGGGCCGGTCTCAGGGCAGTTCTCGGGGAACTGGGGGGTGATCTTGGAGGGCTGGTGGCCTGGCGGTTGGGAGCTTGGGTCGGTGGCTTATAGGTCGCTGGTTTTTGACCTTGTTGAAGATCTGTCTACGTGCCCTTGAGAATTGCTTTGACACTGGTTGCTTCTGTGGGTCTCTCTGGATGGGAGTCTGTTAGAAGACTAAATGTAATGTAAATGTTAAGGGGCTTCACTGCAGGTAGATTGTATTGTGTTTTAATAATCAATAATAATACAAATAAAATAAAAAAGATTTCCATTAAGAGTTAACACTGAAAGAGGGCTCCACTAATGGAAACTGAAGTGTTGCCTAAAAGCAATTTGCATCTTAGGTTTTCACTGAGCTGAATCAGAAACTGTTTTATAAGAGGTGAACAGACAGAGCCAAGCATGCAGACCATAACAACACTGATCACTATTCATATAGTCCACAACCAGTCAGCTCTGTCAAACAGAGTGACATTTCCCGTCCCCAATCTGAGAGTAAACTGTACAGCTTCTCATTACACATACTGTATTAGCAGTGACCTTTAGCTACATGTACAGCAGTAATGATGAAGTGAGGACAGAAATGAACGCAGCAATAGAAAATTACTTCAATCATCCATCCCTGAGACAATGAATGGTTCAATGTTAATAAAGTGATTGACCAAACTTTTGACCTTGGGAGAGATGCAAGAGACCATGAGAAAGAGGGTGAACTACAGCTAGAACTAGGATAGAACTAGGATAAAGGAAAAAAATTAATGGAGAAGAGAGGAAGATTTAAGAATTTGGTCAACTATGAATGACTGTGGGAGAACAAGGCCATATGAAATGTTTCTGAAAGTAGGATATACAGATATACCTGTCAGAGGATTGGTGAAATACTGACAAATTGTGGTCTCATAGTAAACCCTGCCTAAAGCCAGACATACAGAGAGAGTGGACAGTAAGGAAATACTATGTTCAAAGTGTCTAGGTGAGTAGGGCCATCTGTGAAGCATTAGAGTAAGGACAGGGCCCCTGCTAGTTACAGCCTTCTAGCGTGATGTCACACACATCTCTCTCTGATCTGATCTATACCTGCTTAGTCCCACAATGTGTTATTACAACCTGAGCAGCTAGGTCACTCAAGATCCACTTCGTGAGCGCAATTACAATCAAGTAGGTTTGGGTTTTGCTATGGCGGTGTGGACCAGTATGGTGGATGAGCAACATTAAGTTTAGGCATTCATTCCGAATGAGTGACTGCCCCTAAAAAGCAACTAATCCCTTTGAAAACGGTCTTTTGATATTGATGTGGCATTGATATGAGTCAGAAACATATATTCTATTGTCAAAATTGACTACAAAGTTTAAATAGGACAATTTTGGTCATAAAGCTTGGAACTTCACTGCGTCACAACAAGTAAATTAAGGTTGGGTTTGGATTACAATAATGTTAACAAATTTATGTTAACAATGGGACTCCATTGTTTCATCGCCCCCAGTGCGTTCCAAGTATCGCATGCCGCATGCATGCCGCATGCCTTGTACATGCCTCCACAGCCAAAGTTCATGCCCTGCGGAAGAACCCTAGGTCAGTATGTTGTAGTAATAGATGCTTGGAGTTCGTCAATCTCCAAGTCTGAAATAGTAATGCTAGCTTGGTTTGGAAGGACCGGTAGTGATGAGTATAACCAGAGATAGTGGAATATAATGACCTCAGGTATAACTTATCTAACCACGTTAGATAACGTTATTGCTGGTTCCTAATCCAGGCACTTGTCATCTCCTGTCTGGATTACTGCAACTCGCTGTTGGCTGGGCTCCCTGCCTGTGCCATTAAACCCCTACAACTCATCCAGAACGCCGCAGCCCGTCTGGTGTTCAACCTTCCCAAGTTCTCTCATGTCACCCCGCTCCTCCGCTCTCTCCACTGGCTTCCAGTTGAAGCTCGCATCCGCTACAAGACCATGGTGCTTGCCTACGGAGCTGTGAGGGGAACGGCACCTCCGTACCTTCAGGCTCTGATCAGGCCCTACACCCAAACAAGGGCACTGCGTTCATCCACCTCTGGCCTGCTCGCCTCCCTACCTCTGAGGAAGTACAGTTCCCGCTCAGCCCAGTCAAAACTGTTCGCTGCTCTGGCACCCCAATGGTGGAACAAACTCCCTCACGACGCCAGGTCAGCGGAGTCAATCACCACCTTCCGGAGACAGCTGAAACCCCACCTCTTTAAGGAATACCTAGGATAGGATAAAGTAATCCCTCTAACCCCCCCCCCCCCTTAAAAGAGTTAGATGCACTATTGTAAAGTGGTTGTTCCACTGGATATCATAAGGTGAATGCACCAATTTGTAAGTCGCTCTGGATAAGAGCGTCTGCTAAATGACTTAAATGTTATGTAGGTAGCTATGTTTTGATAAAGCGTTAGCTAGCAAGGCAGACTAGCTAACATTTTAGCTAATGTTAGCGTAGCTAGCTAGCTAGGTAACCTCATAAAATAGTTAGGTCATTGTGTATTGTGTACATACCGCTGGTTATGTAACGCTATCATTTGATCATGTTAGTGAGGCAGGCTAACTAGAAACAGGCTAGCTAACATTATATAGCTAGCTAATGTTAGCCTACAAATCAGATTTGCAAGTTAGTTCTTAGCTCATACAAGTGTATTCTGTATTGTTTAGGACACAACTAAATAATGGATGCAGCTATGGTGGTAGCTAACTCATGTCTGAGTCTGACTAATACAGTAAACATGGAGCAATAAACTGTAACAGAGTCACCAGCCTGCCTCAAATCCAGTCTGGAGCTGCAGTCTGTAAAGCAGAGTTAGGGTTTACAATAGTTACCACAGCCACAAATTGTCTATATTGTAAAAATGTATTAAAGCAAAAATTAGATTTTTGGGCTTCATTTAAGGTTAGGCATAAGATTAACAGTGTGGTTAGGGTTAGGTTTAAAATCCCATTTTAAGAAGATAAATTACAGTGATAGGCGGCCTTTATGACTTTGTGACAGTGCTAACTAGTGACAACCTAGAATTAGCTTGACCCGAGTTACTGCCCTGATGACACAGACGGCTTTAACAACTACGTTAATGTGTGTTCTGTGAAAAGTTTTATAAAAAAATACTTGGTTTGATAAACTAGTAGGTTAATTACCTAGCCAAGCAGATACAAGTAGTAGAGTAATTTTGGTTATGAAGTGCATTATCAAAAAGCTTTGTCCTTTATACCAAAATGTACTTTACCACTTGGCTGTCTATTGTATCACCCTATCAAAGGCCCGCCCTTACAACACCACCTCATAAAATGAGAAAAAAACATTGTTTATGAGGATTGCCTGCTGCAGTTGTTCGAGAGATGTCCAGTTTGCAGCCGAATATGCAACATAGAGAAGATCAGAAAGGGGATCCTCATCCTCACACAGACATGCCCTCGTTGAGAGCATTCCTATAAATGGAATAGGGACGAAACTTCAGTCAGGTTGGTGACATTTGACCTGGTCAAAGGTCAACACAGTTTCTAGTTTTGTCCCAATTCACCTTCATAACCTAGCCTGGTGGAACCAGCATGGTCGCTGTGTTCACCATTCTACTTCACTTCACATTTTATGATATCTGAAGTGAAA
This sequence comes from Salvelinus alpinus, assembly GCF_045679555.1. Taxonomy (NCBI): domain Eukaryota; kingdom Metazoa; phylum Chordata; class Actinopteri; order Salmoniformes; family Salmonidae; genus Salvelinus; species Salvelinus alpinus. The sequence continues at coordinate 35,092,404 of NC_092100.1, read as the reverse complement.
TAGAAAGGTGAATGCAGCGATCTGGTTGGTTCCACCAGGCTAATCGTAACCACCATAGATAATGTAATCAGTGCTCTGTGTGTGTGTGTGTATGACCGGACACTATCTTTGATGAGAGGCCAGGAGCTTATCTACGCTGCCATGCCCATCATTTCACCTCTTGCCTGCTCACCAATGGTCACCGATGGGGAGACCAGAATTAGGAAGTCTGACCTGTTCAAACATCAACATAGTATACATGTATTTTTGTTTGTCAGATATCACCTATCCTATGCAACTTCCATTGGTAATAGAACAGGGGTGGCAAGTAGCCTAGTGGTTAAAGTAACTGAAAGGTTGCTAGATCGAATCCCGAGCTGACAAGGTAAAAATATTTTGTCCTGCCCCTGAACAAGGCAGTTAACCCACTGTTCCTAGGCTGTCATTGTAAATAAGAATTGTTTTTAACTCACTTGTGTGGTTAAATAAAAAAACAGCTGCTGTGTATGTGTTCACAGATGCATCTAAGGAGCCAGCCCTTGAGCCTTGTTCACACTGCAGGACTTAATGTTCAAATCTGTTTTGGAATAGTGACTGTCCAAATAGCAAGTTACAAGTGACCAAATGGGATTTGTGTGTGTTCAGACCACAGTCATTTGCTGATATGGCTACGCTAGTTGTCTTAGTAATGAATTCTCAAACACCATACCCCGGCCCGGTCTACCGTTCCCAGAAGTCTCTCAATGTTGCATCTCTGGATTTTGTAACTCTGTGGATATGTAGCAAGCTAAGGTGACAATAATGCCTGCCATGGACATTTCCCAGTTGCTTTGAATGTTCAAGTTGCTTTGAATTGTGAATGTTCAAAACTTTTAAAGCCTCAAAGGAGGTCCAACTTTCAAAAAAAGTTATTTTTGGCTAGCCACAACAGTCAACTAGCTAGGTAGCTGTTTAGCTAGGTAGCTGTTTAGTTAGGTAGCTGTTTAGCTTTCTGGCACACTCACTAATTTGTTTGTAAGCCGCTAGCAAACTAGTTAGCTACCACATGTTCTTGTAAAACAATCTAAAAACCCACATGTGGGCAAATAAATCAGATTTGACCATTCAGACACAAGTCACATGGCCAGGAATCAGATTTGTATCTGTCTTCAGACCAGCTATGAATTTTCTTCCGCTTTTAGCTGTTCAGACTGCAGGAAGAAGAACAGATTCTTATCGGGATATGCAAAAAAATTTATATTTAAGTCACTTCAAACTGCCAATGCGAACATGGCTTTGGAGACTTGCAGGATGATGTGATGGTCCAGACTGACAGACAGGGTTGATACTGATGTGTCTAAATGGAGAGAGAACTGGCAATCTGCATTAGAATTTTACTAGACACAACTTTTACTTGTATTGTCTTTTTTTATTATTGAATGGTATCAGTCAATATGGGGAGGGAGAAACCCTGTGTAATCTGCACCGGGGATCAGGGAACTCCTGTTGTATATGAGACACCATACAGGAAGGTATGACCACTCTGACATGTTTGACAAGGTAGCCCCATTACCACCAGACAAAATGTCGATAGACACAGTATCTGTATCGGCTGGGAAGGACAATGAAAGGTGAATGGTACACATTGTTATATTAGCAGAATACTGCTTCTATGGTATTATATAAACCCTTACAAAAAAGTCCTACAGGATTCCTGCAGAACACCTGAACAGTTCCGTCACAAAATATAATTTTTTTTTTAAAGGGTTCTATATTCTACATGGACCTGTTACTACATTTGAAAGTTACAGTATCAAAACACTTAGTTTAGAATATCTACATAAATTCAGCAATTGCATTCTTCTGATATTACTCTGTAGGTTACTGACCTATTCAAATCTTCCTCCTCTTCTCCTCCGGCTTCTCACCATACATCTGCCTGTAGTTATTGTGTGATTGAGTGCGGGGAAACAGCTGCAGGCAAGGTTCTGACAGATGTGTGTGTGTGTGTGTGTGTGGACATGTTTAACTATAGAATAGTAAACAAATAAACATTTGACCAACTAGGGACATTTTGTTAGTCCCTACAAGGTCAAATGCTATTTCTAGGGGGTTTAGGGTTAAGGTTAGAATTAGTGTTAGGGTTAGAATTAGGTTCAGGGTTATTAGCTAGGGTTAGGTTTAGGGCAGGGGATCTTAAACTTTTTCAGCCTGGGACCCAAATTTGAAATTCTGTATTTTCATGGGACCCAAGCTTATGAAAACATGCAACTATATATAAATATCGGTACATTTAATTGCCCTTACGCCTAAAACAATTATAACAATTATATGAAATACCCATATAAATAACAATTCATGTTTATTTTTCCGCATCAAAAACATTTACATCTCTGTCTAGGTTGGAAGTGTTGCTGTTAAAATATAATAAATCGTTTTCATTCTGGAATAAATTCATTGATCACATTACACAGGTGTATAACAGAACCACACGGCTTAGTTTTTGATAGCGCAACCCTAAGTAACAGTGCAACCCTAAGTAACAGTACAACCCTAAGTAACAGCACAACCCTAAGTAACAGTACAACCCTAAGTAACAGTACAACACTAAGTAACAGTACAACCCTAAGTAACAGTACAACACTAAGTAACAGTACAACCCTAAGTAACAGTACAACCCTAAGTAACAGTACAACCCTAAGTAACAGTACAACCCTAAGTAACAGTACAACCTAAAGTAACAGTACAACCCTAAGTAACAGTACAACCTAAAGTAACAGTACAACCCTAAGTAACAGTACAACCCTAAGTAACAGTACAACCCTAAGTAACAGTACAACACTAAGTAACAGTACAACCCTAAGTAACAGTGCAACCCTAAGTAACAGTACAACCTAAAGTAACAGTGCAACCCTAAGTAACAGTACAACCCTAAGTAACAGTGCAACCCTAAGTAACAGTACAACCCTAAGTAACAGTACAACCTAAAGTAACAGTACAACCCTAAGTAACAGTACAACCTAAAGTAACAGTACAACCCTAAGTAACAGTACAACCCTAAGTAACAGTGCAACCCTAAGTAACAGTACAACCCTAAGTAACAGTACAACCCTAAGTAACAGCACAACCCTAAGTAACAGTACAACCTAAAGTAACAGTGCAACCCTAAGTAACAGTACAACCCTAAGTAACAGTACAACCCTAAGTAACAGTACAACCCTAAGTAACAGTACAACACTAAGTAACAGTACAACCCTAAGTAACAGTACAACCCTAAGTAACAGTACAACCCTAAGTAACAGTACAACCCTAAGTAACAGTACAACCTAAAGTAACAGTACAACCCTAAGTAACAGTACAACCTAAAGTAACAGTACAACCCTAAGTAACAGTACAACCCTAAGTAACAGTGCAACCCTAAGTAACAGTACAACCCTAAGTAACAGTACAACCCTAAGTAACAGCACAACCCTAAGTAACTGTACAACCTAAAGTAACAGTGCAACCCTAAGTAACAGTACAACCCTAAGTAACAGTACAACCCTAAGTAACAGTACAACCCTAAGTAACAGTCCAACCCTAAGTAACAGTCCAACCCTAAGTAACAGTACAACACAAAGTAACAGTACAACCCTAAGTAACAGTACAACACTAAGTAACAGTACAACACTAAGTAACAGTGCAACCCTAAGTAACAGTACAACCCTAAGTAACAGTACAACCCTAAGTAACAGTACAACCCTAAGTAACAGCACAACCCTAAGTAACAGTACAACCTAAAGTAACAGTGCAACCCTAAGTAACAGTACAACCCTAAGTAACAGTACAACCCTAAGTAACAGTGCAACCCTAAGTAGCAGTCCAACCCTAAGTAACAGTCCAACCCTAAGTAACAGTCCAACCCTAAGTAACAGTACAACCCTAAGTAACAGTACAACACTAAGTAACAGTGCAACCCTAAGTAACAGTACAACCCTAAGTAACAGTACAACCCTAAGTAACAGTACAACCCTAAGTAACAGTACAACACTAAGTAACAGTACACGCCTAAGTAACAGTGCAACCCTAAGTAACAGTACAACCCTAAGTAACAGTACAACCCTAAGTAACAGTACAACCCTAAGTAACAGTACAACCCTAAGTAACAGTGCAACCCTAAGTAACAGTACAACCCTAAGTAACAGTACAACCCTAAGTAACAGTACAACCTAAAGTAACAGTACAACCCTAAGTAACAGTACAACCTAAAGTAACAGTACAACCCTAAGTAACAGTACAACCCTAAGTAACAGTGCAACCCTAAGTAACAGTACAACCCTAAGTAACAGTACAACCCTAAGTAACAGTACAACCCTAAGTAACAGTGCAACCCTAAGTAACAGTACAACCCTAAGTAACAGTACAACCCTAAGTAACAGTACAACCCTAAGTAACAGTACAACCCTAAGTAACAGTACAACCCTAAGTAACAGTGCAACCCTAAGTAACAGTACAACCCTAAGTAACAGTACAACCCTAAGTAACAGTACAACCCTAAGTAACAGTGCAACCCTAAGTAACAGTACAACCCTAAGTAACAGTACAACCCTAAGTAACAGTACAACCCTAAGTAACAGTACAACCCTAAGTAACAGTACAACCCTAAGTAACAGTACAACCCTAAGTAACAGTACAACCCTAAGTAACAGTGCAACCCTAAGTAACAGTACAACCCTAAGTAACAGTACAACCCTAAGTAACAGTACAACCCTAAGTAACAGTACAACCCTAAGTAACAGTGCAACCCTAAGTAACAGTGCAACCCTAAATAACAGTACAACCTAAAGTAACAGTACAACCCTAAGTAACAGTACAACCCTAAGTAACAGTACAACCCTAAGTAACAGTACAACCTAAAGTAACAGTACAACCCTAAGTAACAGTACAACCTAAAGTAACAGTACAACCCTAAGTAACAGTACAACCCTAAGTAACAGTGCAACCCTAAGTAACAGTACAACCTTAAGTAACAGTACAACCCTAAGTAACAGTACAACCCTAAGTAACAGTACAACCCTAAGTAACAGTACAACCCTAAGTAACAGCACAACCCTAAGTAACAGTACAACCCTAAGTAACAGTGCAACCCTAAGTAACAGTACAACCTTAAGTAACAGTACAACCCTAAGTAACAGCACAACCCTAAGTAACAGTACAACCCTAAGTAACAGTACAACCTAAAGTAACAGTACAACCTAAAGTAACAGTACAACCCTAAGTAACAGTACAACCTAAAGTAACAGTACAACCCTAAGTAACAGTACAACCCTAAGTAACAGTGCAACCCTAAGTAACAGTGCAACCCTAAGTAACAGTGCAACCCTAAGTAACAGTACAACCCTAAGTAACAGTACAACCCTAAGTAACAGCACAACCCTAAGTAACAGTACAACCTAAAGTAACAGTACAACCTAAAGTAACAGTGCAACCCTAAGTAACAGTACAACCCTAAGTAACAGTACAACCCTAAGTAACAGTACAACCCTAAGTAACAGTGCAACCCTAAATAACAGTACAACCCTAAGTAACAGTACAACCTAAAGTAACAGTACAACCCTAAGTTACAGTACAACCTAAAGTAACAGTACAACCCTAAGTAACAGTACAACCCTAAGTAACAGTGCAACCCTAAGTAACAGTACAACCTTAAGTAACAGTACAACCCTAAGTAACAGTACAACCCTAAGTAACAGTACAACCCTAAGTAACAGTACAACCCTAAGTAACAGTGCAACCCTAAGTAACAGCACAACCCTAAGTAACAGTACAACCCTAAGTAACAGTGCAACCCTAAGTAACAGGACAACCCTAAGTAACAGTACAACCCTAAGTAACAGCACAACCCTAAGTAACAGTCCAACCCTAAGTAACAGTCCAACCCTAAGTAACAGTACAACCCTAAGTAACAGTACAACCCTAAGTAACAGTGCAACCCTAAGTAACAGCACAACCCTAAGTAACAGTACAACCCTAAGTAACAGTGCAACCCTAAGTAACAGTACAACCTTAAGTAACAGTACAACCCTAAGTAACAGCACAACCCTAAGTAACAGTACAACACTAAGTAACAGTACAACCCTAAATAACAGTACAACCCTAAGTAACAGTACAACCTAAAGTAACAGTACAACCTAAAGTAACAGTGCAACCCTAAGTAACAGTGCAACCCTAAGTAACAGTACAACCCTAAGTAACAGTACAACCCTAAGTAACAGTACAACCCTAAGTAACAGTACAACCTAACGTAACAGTACAACCCTAAGTAACAGTACAACCCTAAGTAACAGTACAACCCTAAGTAACAGTACAACCCTAAGTAACAGTACAACCCTAAGTAACAGTACAACCTAAAGTAACAGTACAACCCTAAGTAACAGTGCAACCCTAAGTAACAGTACAACCCTAAGTAACAGTACAACTCTAAGTAACAGTACAACCTAAAGTAACAGACAACCCTAAGTAACAGTACAACCCTAAGTAACAGTGCAACCCTAAGTAACAGTACAACCCTAAGTAACAGTACAACTCTAAGTAACAGTACAACCTAAAGTAACAGCCCAACCCTAAGTAACAGTACAACCCTAAGTAACAGTACAACCCTAAGTAACAGTACAACTCTAAGTAACAGTACAACCTAAAGTAACAGTACAACCCTAAGTAACATTGCAACCCTAAGTAACAGTACAACCCTAAGTAACAGTACAACCCTAAGTAACAGTACAACCCTAAGTAACAGTACAACCCTAAGTAACAGTGCAACCCTAAGTAACAGTGCAACCCTAAATAACAGTACAACCTAAAGTAACAGTACAACCCTAAGTAACAGTACAACCCTAAGTAACAGTACAACCCTAAGTAACAGTACAACCTAAAGTAACAGTACAACCCTAAGTAACAGTACAACCTAAAGTAACAGTACAACCCTAAGTAACAGTACAACCCTAAGTAACAGTGCAACCCTAAGTAACAGTACAACCTTAAGTAACAGTACAACCCTAAGTAACAGTACAACTCTAAGTAACAGTACAACCCTAAGTAACAGTACAACCCTAAGTAACAGCACAACCCTAAGTAACAGTACAACCCTAAGTAACAGTGCAACCCTAAGTAACAGTACAACCTTAAGTAACAGTACAACCCTAAGTAACAGCACAACCCTAAGTAACAGTACAACCTAAAGTAACAGTACAACCTAAAGTAACAGTGCAACCCTAAGTAACAGTACAACCCTAAGTAACAGTACAACCCTAAGTAACAGTACAACCCTAAGTAACAGTGCAACCCTAAATAACAGTACAACCCTAAGTAACAGTACAACCTAAAGTAACAGTACAACCCTAAGTAACAGTACAACCTAAAGTAACAGTACAACCCTAAGTAACAGTACAACCCTAAGTAACAGTGCAACCCTAAGTAACAGTACAACCTTAAGTAACAGTACAACCCTAAGTAACAGTACAACCCTAAGTAACAGTACAACCCTAAGTAACAGTACAACCCTAAGTAACAGTGCAACCCTAAGTAACAGCACAACCCTAAGTAACAGTACAACCCTAAGTAACAGTGCAACCCTAAGTAACAGGACAACCCTAAGTAACAGTACAACCCTAAGTAACAGCACAACCCTAAGTAACAGTCCAACCCTAAGTAACAGTCCAACCCTAAGTAACAGTACAACCCTAAGTAACAGTACAACCCTAAGTAACAGTGCAACCCTAAGTAACAGCACAACCCTAAGTAACAGTACAACCCTAAGTAACAGTGCAACCCTAAGTAACAGTACAACCTTAAGTAACAGTACAACCCTAAGTAACAGCACAACCCTAAGTAACAGTACAACACTAAGTAACAGTACAACCCTAAATAACAGTACAACCCTAAGTAACAGTACAACCTAAAGTAACAGTACAACCTAAAGTAACAGTGCAACCCTAAGTAACAGTGCAACCCTAAGTAACAGTACAACCCTAAGTAACAGTACAACCCTAAGTAACAGTACAACCCTAAGTAACAGTACAACCCTAAGTAACAGTACAACCTAACGTAACAGTACAACCCTAAGTAACAGTACAACCCTAAGTAACAGTACAACCCTAAGTAACAGTACAACCCTAAGTAACAGTACAACCCTAAGTAACAGTACAACTCTAAGTAACAGTACAACCTAAAGTAACAGACAACCCTAAGTAACAGTACAACCCTAAGTAACAGTGCAACCCTAAGTAACAGTACAACCCTAAGTAACAGTACAACTCTAAGTAACAGTACAACCTAAAGTAACAGCCCAACCCTAAGTAACAGTACAACCCTAAGTAACAGTACAACCCTAAGTAACAGTACAACTCTAAGTAACAGTACAACCTAAAGTAACAGTACAACCCTAAGTAACATTGCAACCCTAAGTAACAGTACAACCCTAAGTAACAGTACAACCCTAAGTAACAGTACAACCCTAAGTAACAGTACAACCCTAAGTAACAGTACAACCCTAAGTAACAGTACAACCCTAAGTAACAGTACAACCTAAAGTAACAGTACAACCCTAAGTAACAGTACAACCCTAAGTAACAGTACAAATAAAACATGATCAGGCCTGTAGAAAGTATTGAAAAAAAGGTATAGTTTGGAACTGTTAAAATACAATAAATAATTTCTATTTTGAACTGGAATAAACTGATTGATCACATCATACAGATGTAGACCAGAAAACAAACACACACACACACACACACACACACACACACACACACACACACACACACACACACACACACACACACACACACACACACACACACACACACACACACACACACACACACACACACACACACACACACACACACACACACACACACACACACACATACACACACGAGAGGTGTGTGGCTGGTTGAAGTTTTCAACAGGCATGTCTATTCTGGGCTCAGTTTTTGACAGTGCAATCTTGAGGTCAACACTGAGGTCAACACTGAGGTCATGCTCAGCATTGAGTCTGTTTCTGTACTTGTTTTTTAAGTACGCCAGAGTTGTAAACCCTGACTCATATGGGTATGTGGTGCCAAACTGGATCAGAACATCTACTGCTTTCTCAGTCAGGCAGGAGACCGCTTCCTTCTGTAGATAAGCAACCCAGAACTGTGTGTGTGTTTGCCTCAAAAGCATCTTGCTTCAATAAGTTTATTCCAGAATAAAAATGATTACTTGTATTTTAACAGCAACAGTTCAAACCTAGACTTGTTTTCAACAATCATTTATACAGTAAGGCCTGATAACTTTTCATCTTAATCTGTACTGTTACTTAGGGTTAGGGTCAGTAGAGTAGCTAACTAACTTCCTTTGGCTAACGTTAGCTAGCTATTAGCTGTGTACAAGGGGATTGTTTGAAAGAGAAACTCACATCTACTACTATGTCCGATAGTACTCCCTTATTTCTGCTTATCACCTGTTATAAAATGACAACAATGCCTTTCTGGCTGACTTACTTTTCTACTGTTTCCTGAAGCAGTGTGCCCATTCTGAAATAACTCCCTAGGTTTACCATCATGCTATGGATGTCTGGTCAGGAGGTGTCTTTTTCATTTGTTCATTTTGAGAGACTCATTACTAAGAACTTCCCTGCACAAAAAACATTATGGGCGCTCCTCGTTATTTCTCAAAGTTTGTATGAGCCAAGAGAGAGAAACTCATGGCTGTATTTTCACTGTATGAGCTCAGTCAGAACTTGTGGCTAGCTTGAGGTCATGATGACAGCAGTGAGTGATGGTGAGTGACTGGCTGACAGTGCATCATCTGCTGCTGAATGACAGCGCATTAGCGTGTGGGTCGCGGAGTGATCTTCAATAAAACTGCTGAAAAAAGATACGGTAAACCGCAAAGCACAGAGAGTGCAGTTGCACTTGCCCAAATCAATTCCAGTAATCAATTAAATAATTATACATTTACTAAGACATGTCGCGACTCACCATTAACAGGTTCCATACTTAACACCAGTTTAGGATTAAGGTTAGGTTTTTGGGTTAGGGTTAGAGTTAGGGTAATGGTAAGGGTACAGGTTATGTTTAGGGTTAGGGAAAATAGGATTTTGTATGGGACTGAATTGTGTGTCCCCACAAGGTTAGTTATACAAGACTGTGTGTGTGTGTGTGCGTGCGTGCGTGCCTGCGTGTGTGGGATGTTGTGTTCAGTCCCCTGACAGTTACTGTTATTCGACCACTGATGAGTGAACAGCACAAACACAGAGAAATAATATGGAACAAACAGAGAAATAACATTGAATACCCTCACTTTACACTCCTCCTCCTTCCCACCTTCCCTTTTTCTTCCCTCTTGAGAGGTCACAGGTGGCAGTGCTAGAGGGCGATTGGGGCTGTGAGAAAAAGGAGGCCAGAGTCTGGTGTTTTTATTCTCACACACTATGTCAAACGGCAATGCATATGTGCATGCATATGCAGAAAGATCAGTACAGATTCAAGGCGACATTTTACGATTTTCAGGTACCCAGGACATCCGGAGACACCGTCAAAACCGACCACTAGGAGCAACAAAAAAAAACTCAGCTGGGAAAAAAAACTCAACCCATGGTCTATGGAGCAGGAACTCACTGCTTAGACCACTGCACATTACACAACAATGAATTATCAAGGCGAGTCTTAATACATTTTTTAAGTGAACCGTAGAGTTGTTTTTCTGTTTTATAACTAGTCCAACCTTAATTCTTTAACTTAACAGTAGAGTTGTTTTTCTGTTTTATAACTAGTCCAACCTTAATTCTTTAATTTAACAGTTCTATGAGCCTAATATGTGACCGACCGGCTCGATTTGGTCTTATGTAGCAACATTGTAAATGGTGATTTTTTTTACATTGGATAAAAGTATAGACTCAGAGTTAGAAAATGGTATTTCATACACTACAGTTTAGGAACAATGGGAAAGTAATTCTGCTTTGAAAGTTGATAAAACTTGTAACTCCAAAATTGCCCATGTTTTAGTTCACATACTGGAGAGCTCTTCTTTGTCTACACCCATTCAGCATCGTTCACACCCTCTTATGCCTTAGTCTCACCCATCTCTTTAAGTATTCACATGTTCCACCATGTGCTAAACAGTGAGTAAGGTAGTGTACTAAACAACCAAAGATTTCAAGACTAAAGGCTGGTTTATACTACCTCTATCGACATCTCTCTATACAGTTGTCGCAGGGACCTGTTGAAAATTCTATTGTCTTCCAACATCAAACTTGTTGTTGTCGTTATGTATAAACACAAAAACGACAGGCTGCATGACATCAGCAGCCTGGTGGTCCAAAATAGGATAACTGGTGTATTTTCACACCAATAAACCCATCTGTTTGAAAATGATTTTAGTATATGTCAATATAGCAAACCAGGAAACTAAAAGCAACTTTCCAAATAATGTTTTTATTCGTTTCTAATGTGTTAGCTAGCTAAGTTAGCTGGCTAGCCAGTTCAAATAATGACCATATCATATATCTGACAACGTCTTAACTTTAGATAATTTGTATTCATTATTACAGGAAAATAAACTCACAACAAGATCATTACTGACAAGTTATTGGCAAGCTAATTACAGAAAATAGCTTATGGTTGTGAGTGTGATGAAATAAAAGCAGGGCATTCTACCAGAGAATTTTACAATTTGGTCACTGTCTCATTGGCCTAATGTTATATCCTAATTTGGTCACTGTCTCATTGGCCTAATGTTAAATCATAATTTGACTTTGGTGCAGGTCATGTTGTTCTTCACATTACCACACTATATCAATTACACTGTACATGCACAGGATACAGAAGGTGTAATCCACAAGCTCCGGCTCTGAGGGTAATGTGTTCAATCCTAGTGACATACACTTATTTTTGTAAATTCAATAATGATGTTTGAAGAAATGTGGAAAAACTTCTAATTGTACAGTGAGACTGTGAGAGCTTGTTGGCGTGTGTGTGTGCGTGTATGCGTGGTTTTGTGTGAGCACTGTGTGTCGCAGTGCTGATTTACACAGACAGTAGGAATTCCACCTGTCAATCAGTTACAACCGCAACCAGGAGGTCCAGTGGTAAACCTAGCACAGAGTGGTTACACACTTAACTGAGGGGGAGGAGGGGAAAGAAGAGAGAGAAAAAGAGAAAGAGAAAGAGAGAGAAAAATGTGAGAGAGGGGTGATTCACAAAAAAGAGAGATTGTGAGAATGAAAGAGAGAGTGAGAAAGTGTAAATGCTATTCTAAGGCAGGGTTTCCCAATCTCGGTCCTGGGGCCCACTCTGGGTGAACGTTTTGTTTTTTTCCCTAGCACCACACAGCTGATTCAAATAATCAAAGCTTGATGATGAGTTGGTTAATTGAATCAGCTGTGTAGTGCTAGGGCAAAAACCAAAACGTTCACCCAGGGTGGGCCCCAGGACCGAGTTTGGGAGACCATATACAGTGCCTTCGAAAAGTATTCAGACCCTTTGACTTTTTCCACGTTGTTACGTTACAGCCTTAATCTAAAATAGTTTTTTCCCTCATCAATCTCCACACAATACCCCATAATGACAAAGCAAAAACAGGTTTTTGACATTTTTGTAAATGTATTAAAAATACAAAACGGAAATATTACATTTACATAAGTATTCAGACCTTTTACTCAGTACTTTGTTGAAGCACCTTTGGCAGCGATTACAGCATCGACTCTTCTTGGGTATGATACTACAAGCTTGGTAACCTGCATTCTTCTCTGCAGATCCTCTCAAGCTCTGTCAGGTTGGATGGGGAGCGTCGCCGCACAGCTATTTTCAGGTCTCTCCAAAGATGTTCGATCGGATTCAAGTCCAGGCTCTGGTTGGGCCACTCAAGGACATTCAGAGACTTGTCCCGAAGCTACACCCTGCGTTGTCTTGGCTGTGTGCTTAGGGTCGTTGTCCTGTTGGAAGGTGAACCTTTGCCCCAGTCTGAGGTCCTGAGCGCTCTGGAGCATGCTTTCATCAAGGATCTCTGTACTTTGCTCCGTTCATCTTTCCCTCGATCCTGACTAGTCTCCCAGTCTCTGCTGCTGACAAATATCCCCACAGCATGATGCCATGCTTGACTTTCAGGCCAAAGAGTTCAATGTTGGTTTCCTCAGACCAGTGAATTTTGTTTCTCATGGTCTGAGAGTCTTTAGGTGCCTTTTGGCAAACTCCAAGCGGGCTGTCATGTGCCTTTTACTGAGGAGTGGCTTCTGTCAGGCCACTCTAACATAAAGACCTGATTGGTGGAGTGCTGCAGAGATGGTTGTCCTTCTGGAAGGTTCTCCCATCTCCACAGAGGAATTCCGGAGCTCTGTCAGAGTGACCATCGGGTTCTTTGTCACCTCCCTGACCAAGGCCCTTCTCCCCGATTGCTCAGGCCAGCTCGAGGAAGGGTCTTGGTGGTTCCAAACTTCTTCCATTTAAGAATGATGGAGGCCACTGTGTTCTTGGGGACCTTCAATGCCGAATAAACTTTTTGGTACCCTCCAAATCATGTCCAATCAATTGAATTTACCACAGGTGGACTCCAATCAAGATGTAGAAACATCTCAAGGATGATCAATGGAAACAGGATACACCTGAGCTCAATTTAGAATCTCATAGCAAAGGGTCTGAATACTTATGTAAATAAGGTATTATTATTATTTTTTAAATATACATTTGCAAACATTTCTAAAAACCTGTTTTCACTTTGTCAGTATGGGGTATTGTGTGTAGATTGCTGAGTATTTTTTATTTAATTAATCCATTTCAGAATAAGGCTGTAATTTAACTAAATGTAGAAAAAGTCAGGGGTCTGAAAACTTTCCAACGGCACTGTACTAAGGAACAGGGGGTTGTCACCGCTTTGTGGGTTACAACGCTCACACATGCACGCATACACACACACACACACACACACACACATACAGAAACACACACAGGTCATCTGTGGCCTGTGAACCCTGAGCACCTGGACAACTTAAATGAACGACCAGTCTCTCTCAAGACAAAGGCTGCAGTGTCTCTGCAACACACACACACACACACACACACACACACACACACACACACACACACACACACACACACACACACACACACACACACACACACACACACACACACACACACACACACACACACACACACACACACACACACACACACACACACACACACACACAGCCTGCTACTGTCTGTTATAGAAGGGAAGAGGGCTCCAACGCATTCTCATACACATTGAGGGAGCAGGGGAGAGAAGAGAGAGGGAAAACACATCTCCCCAAGTGATGGTTTTGGAGGCACTATTAGATGTTCTACTTTGACCAGGGCGGGAGAGGGTGAGATTACGTTTTAAACCAGACACTGTGTGTGCAAGGATAGTGATGTCACATTATAAGACTAGAGGACTATGAAGGCAGGTATTTTAGCTGTCATGTAAGCAGAGATCAATAGCTGTACTGAGTTGAACCATCTGTGAGCTGCATTTGTATAATTTAATGTGGGAGTTTTTCCTAGCCACCGTGCTTCTACACCTGCATTGCTTGCTGTTTGGGGTTTTAGGCTGGGTTTCTGTACAGCATTTTGTGACATCAGCTGATGTAAGAAGGGCTTTATAAAAACATTTGATTGATTGATGTGCATTAGTGAAAGCAAAATGCATTATAAAATGAGCATTACATATCTAAGTAAAAATACAATACAAATACAATACAAATACAATACAAAAAAATACAAATACAAATGCAATACAAATGCAATACAAATCATGATATAACTTACTTCTAGTCACAATGAAACTATAATGGAATGAGTGCTGAGACCTCTGTGGGAGGGCTGAATCTATCCCAGAATGCACAATTTCTGTGACATTGTCCATGCTACATGCTCCTGTCAACAGGCTGTGTGTTTTCACTGTTTCTCACCGAGCCTCCAGGAAGTCAGAATCACAGCCACCAAACAGCTGCATTCTGCAGGGACAGGTTAGAAAAACAGACACACGCACACAAGCACACACACTCACACACAATTTTGCACACACAGACACACACACACACATATTTGCACACATGCACACACACACACACACACATCCTCTGGGAGCGGTCTGCTGGTCAGCACAATAACAGACCTTCTGAGAACAGGAACAGAGCAGGAACACATCGCCCCAGAGGGACTGGACACACCTTTGTCTACTACAATGCTTTCCGGTGCAGGGACACAGAAAAAGACCCTGAAACCCAATATGAAATAGCAGCATTTGAGCCTTATTTCCCCTGAGTGTGACAGTCTGAAAGTTTCCAGAGACACACTGCTGGTGCTGAAAGGCAAAGAGAGACCAAGGACAAGGAGAAAATTAACTTGTACCTGGCTTGCCAGAGGAGAGCAGATCAGACGAGTATGATGAAGGGTGAGGAATGCTGCTCTGTGTATTTACTTACAGTCCATGCACCTTTACAGCATGGAGTTGGGTCTATATATACACACAGTGAAGAATCTTTGGTGTCGACTCACCTTACCACTCTACAGTACATCATTACTGTCTGCTCTCCCATCACACATACTCCAATAGCAGGGATAATATATGTCTTTCTCTTAGTGTCATATGACATAAATATTTATATATAGTTCGAGCCTGAGCCGAGTCATATCAAAGACTGTAAAGATGGGACCCGATGCGTCTCTGCTTAGTACTCAGCATTAAGGAGATACACTACATGACCAAAGGTATGTGGACACCTGATCGTCGAACAACTCATTCCAAAATAATGGGCATTAATATGGAGTTGGTCCCCTCTTTGCTGCTATTTCAGCTTCCACTCAACTGGGAAGGCTTTCCTCTAGTTGTTGGAACATTGCTGCGGGGACTTGCTTCCATTCAGCCACAAGAGCATTAGTGAGGTTGGGCACTGATGTTGGGCAATTAGGCCTGGCTTACAGTCTGCATTCAAATTCATCCCAATGGTGTCCGATGGGGTTGAGGTCAGGGCTCTGTGCAAGCCAGTCAAGTTCTTCCACACTGATCTCGACTAACTAATTCTGTATGGACCTTGCATTGTGCACGGGGGCAATGTCATGCTGAAACAGGAAAGGTCCTTCCCCAAACTGTTGCCACAAAGCACAGAATCGTCTAGAACGTAATTGTATGCTGTAGCGTTAAGATTTCCCTTCCCTGGAACTAAGGGCCCTAGCCCGAACCATGAAAAACAGCCCCAGACCAATATTCCTCCTCCACCAATGTTTAAAGTTGGCACTATGCATTGGGGCAGGTAGCATTCCCCTCCCGAGAATGCGTTTACACTGCTCTAGAGTCCAATGGCAGTGAGCCTTACACTACTCCAGCCGGTGCTTGGCATTGCGCTTGGTGATCTTAGTCTTGTGTGCGGCTGCTCTGCCATGGAAACCGATTTCATTAAGTTCCCGACTAACAGTTATTTTGCTGATGTTGCTTCCAGAGGCAGTTTGAAACTCGGTAGTGAGTGTTGCAACCGAGGATAGATGATTTTAACGTGTTAGGCGTTTCAGCACTCGGCGTTCCCGTTCTGTGAGCTTGTGTGGCCTACCACTTCGTGGCTGAGCAATTGTTGCTCTTAGATGTTTCCACTTCACAATAACAACACTTACAGTTGACAGGGGCAGCAATAGCAAGGCAGACATTTGACAAACTGACTTGTTGGAAAGATGGCATCCTATGACGTTGTCACGTTGAAAGTCACTGAGCTCTTCAGTAAGGCCATACTGCGAATGTTTGTCTATGGACATTGCATGGCTGTGTGCTCGACTTTAAACACCTGTCAGTAAGAGTTGTGCCTGAAATAGCTGAATCCACTAATTTGAAGCGGCGTCCACATACTTTTGTATATATACTGTAGTTGGGGTAAAGCCACGATAAACTAGCTTCCTGTACTCCCGTCTCGGGACTGTACTTTGACCTACAGTAACATTGGCTGTATTCTCACTACGAGAGATTCTCTAGAGGTTTTCGAGACCTTTTACTTTAATGTAAACTTGCAAATTTTCCGCATCCCCTGTGCCAGCTCTGGAGGTCGTGGGCGAGCCTTTCTCGAGATTCACCACCCCTCTGAGCCATCGGATGTAAACATAATTGTCTCATGTTGCCAAATGCACCTACCGTAAAAATCTTTATATCAGAGCAATGTTTTTGAAATAGATTAAATGTATAGACATTTTACTTATATTTTAGACGTTTAATTGGGCTTTTACCTTCAAATGCAGTAATAGCCCATTGCATGGTCACCGTGGCTTTAAGAAAACAGCTGTCAAAAGTGTTTCTGGGTGAGGCAGCATTGGCAGGCAAGTCAACAATAACTCCCTAAACTGTGAATGAGCTAAAAGCTAACATTTTCCGGTACAATTTGCTTAGCTATATCCTATACCCCATGTAGGCCTAATTACTGTAATGGTTTGCATTATAGGTTAAAAAAATGCCTGGTTTGTTTTGAGTTAATAAGCTTAAATTGTAATGTAATCTACTAGATGGCTGGTTTAGCTAGCTAGCTAACGTTATCTAGCAATGTTAGTCAATTCTGTGATGCATAGCCTTCATTCTTTGTTTAGCTTGCTACCTAGCTCTGCATAATGCATATGATACTGTATGATAACGTTTATGCACTTTTGTATTAGAGAGCTGTAGCTAATTGTTTTTTTCATAGCTAGGGTTGTTGGTAGCGTAGTCATAACGTTGTTATCTAGCCCGCTAGTTGTGTCTGACTCATTCTGTAATTTCAGTTTGCAAATGGAAAAATAGAACACATGCTTGTGAATGTGTGTGTGTATCATTTTGTATTGTTGAAGTGTGTAATGGTTTAGATGAGAAGCCGCTCTTATAGCATTATTCCAAACTGTCTACTGTGTGATATACAGTACTAGAGGTGTGCAGGGAGAATGTTTCTTCGCCAAAGCCTTGGTAAGTGTAGCTAACTTCACTTCCGGGTTGGAGCGAGCGGTCGCATTCGCGCCTTGGTCCGCAGGTAGTATAACTTTTCATTACATTTCATTATAGTACAACGGTTTGATTTGTCTAATCTTAGCAATTTCTTCTTAGCTAGCTACATAGCCGTCTTTGTATCAAAGATAGTTGCGTAATTATCGTATTTCGTCGTCCTAACGCAGTCTACACTGCTATCTGCCCAGCAGCTAGCCAGCTAGCAAACGTCCACCGTCTACCGAATAGCAGCACTGTAGCAACTATTACACTCAACTGAACGACTTGATTAGTGTAGTGTTAGCTAGCTACATAGTTGTCTTTGCTGTCTTCGTATCCAAGATAATTGTGTAGTTTAGAGTGTGTAGTTTTAGAGTGATTATCTTAATTTACCGAGGTTAGCTAGCCAGCTATTTGTCGTCCTTAACGTAGGAGACACTGCTAGCTAGCCAACAGCTAGCCAACGTCTACCGAATAGAACTTCCGCACTCAACAACCCGGTCGCATTCCGCTTCGCTCCAGAGGTAGTATCACATTTTCATTTCATTTCATTACAGTACAACGGTTTGATTTGTTTGATCGTAGCTAGCTACACAGCTAGCTACATAGCCGTCTTTGTATCAAAGATAATTGTGTAGTCTAGAGCGATTTTCTAGGTTAGCTAGCCAGCTACTGTCGTTCTTTTAACGCAACGTAACGTAATCAACACTGCTAGCTAGCCAGCTAGCCCCCGAATAGCAGCACTGTAGAAACTATTACACTCAACGGAACGACTTGATTAGTGTAGTGTCAACAACGCAGCCACTGCCAGCTAGCCTACAAAGTCAACAACGCAGCCACTGCCAGCTAGCCTACTTCAGCAGTACTGTATCATCTTAATCATTTTAGTCAATAAGATTCTTGCTACGTAAGCTTAACTTTCTGAACATTCGAGACGCGTAGTCCACTTGTCATTCCAATCTCCTTTGCATTAGCGTAGTCTCTTCTGTAGCCTGTCAACTATGTGTCTGTCTATCCCTGTTCTCTCCTCTCTGCACAGACCATACAAACGCTCCACACCGCGTGGCCGCGGCCACCCTAATCTGGTGGTCCCAGCGCGCACGACCCACGTGGAGTTCCAGGTCTCCGGTAGCCTCTGGAACTGCCGATCTGCGGCCAACAAGGCAGAGTTCATCTCAGCCTATGCCTCCCTCCAGTCCCTCGACTTCTTGGCACTGACGGAAACATGGATCACCACAGATAACACTGCTACTCCTACTGCTCTCTCTTCGTCCGCCCACGTGTTCTCGCACACCCCGAGAGCTTCTGGTCAGCGGGGTGGTGGCACCGGGATCCTCATCTCTCCCAAGTGGTCATTCTCTCTTTCTCCCCTTACCCATCTGTCTATCGCCTCCTTTGAATTCCATGCTGTCACAGTTACCAGCCCTTTCAAGCTTAACATCCTTATCATTTATCGCCCTCCAGGTTCCCTCGGAGAGTTCATCAATGAGCTTGATGCCTTGATAAGCTCCTTTCCTGAGGACGGCTCACCTCTCACAGTTCTGGGCGACTTTAACCTCCCCACGTCTACCTTTGACTCATTCCTCTCTGCCTCCTTCTTTCCACTCCTCTCCTCTTTTGACCTCACCCTCTCACCTTCCCCCCCTACTCACAAGGCAGGCAATACGCTCGACCTCATCTTTACTAGATGCTGTTCTTCCACTAACCTCATTGCAACTCCCCTCCAAGTCTCCGACCACTACCTTGTATCCTTTTCCCTCTCGCTCTCATCCAACACTTCCCACACTGCCCCTACTCGGATGGTATCGCGCCGTCCCAACCTTCGCTCTCTCTCCCCCGCTACCCTCTCCTCTTCCATCCTATCATCTCTTCCCTCTGCTCAAACCTTCTCCAACCTATCTCCTGATTCTGCCTCCTCAACCCTCCTCTCCTCCCTTTCTGCATCCTTTGACTCTCTATGTCCCCTATCCTCCAGGCCGGCTCGGTCCTCCCCTCCCGCTCCGTGGCTCGACGACTCATTGCGAGCTCACAGAACAGGGCTCCGGGCAGCCGAGCGGAAATGGAGGAAAACTCGCCTCCCTGCGGACCTGGCATCCTTTCACTCCCTCCTCTCTACATTTTCCTCTTCTGTCTCTGCTGCTAAAGCCACTTTCTACCACTCTAAATTCCAAGCATCTGCCTCTAACCCTAGGAAGCTCTTTGCCACCTTCTCCTCCCTCCTGAATCCTCCTCCCCCTCCCCCCCTCCTCCCTCTCTGCAGATGACTTCGTCAACCATTTTGAAAAGAAGGTCGACGACATCCGATCCTCGTTTGCTAAGTCAAACGACACCGCTGGTTCTGCTCACACTGCCCTACCCTGTGCTCTGACCTCTTTCTCCCCTCTCTCTCCAGATGAAATCTCGCGTCTTGTGACGGCCGGCCGCCCAACAACCTGCCCGCTTGACCCTATCCCTTCCTCTCTTCTCCAGACCATTTCCGGAGACCTTCTCCCTTACCTCACCTCGCTCATCAACTCATCCCTGACCGCTGGCTACGTCCCTTCCGTCTTCAAGAGAGCGAGAGTTGCACCCCTTCTGAAAAAACCTACACTCGATCCCTCCGATGTCAACAACTACAGACCAGTATCCCTTCTTTCTTTTCTCTCCAAAACTCTTGAACGTGCCGTCCTTGGCCAGCTCTCCCGCTATCTCTCTCAGAATGACCTTCTTGATCCAAATCAGTCAGGTTTCAAGACTAGTCATTCAACTGAGACTGCTCTTCTCTGTATCACGGAGGCGCTCCGCACTGCTAAAGCTAACTCTCTCTCCTCTGCTCTCATCCTTCTAGACCTATCGGCTGCCTTCGATACTGTGAACCATCAGATCCTCCTCTCCACCCTCTCCGAGTTGGGCATCTCCGGCGCGGCCCACGCTTGGATTGCGTCCTACCTGACAGGTCGCTCCTACCAGGTGGCGTGGCGAGAATCTGTCTCCTCACCACGTGCTCTCACCACTGGTGTCCCCCAGGGCTCTGTTCTAGGCCCTCTCCTATTCTCGCTATACACCAAGTCACTTGGCTCTGTCATAACCTCACATGGTCTCTCCTATCATTGCTATGCAGACGACACACAACTAATCTTCTCCTTTCCCCCTTCTGATGACCAGGTGGCGAATCGCATCTCTGCATGTCTGGCAGACATATCAGTGTGGATGACGGATCACCACCTCAAGCTGAACCTCGGCAAGACGGAGCTGCTCTTCCTCCCGGGGAAGGACTGCCCGTTCCATGATCTCGCCATCACGGTTGACAACTCCATTGTGTCCTCCTCCCAGAGCGCTAAGAACCTTGGCGTGATCCTGGACAACACCCTGTCGTTCTCAACTAACATCAAGGCGGTGGCCCGTTCCTGTAGGTTCATGCTCTACAACATCCGCAGAGTACGACCCTGCCTCACACAGGAAGCGGCGCAGGTCCTAATCCAGGCACTTGTCATCTCCCGTCTGGATTACTGCAACTCGCTGTTGGCTGGGCTCCCTGCCTGTGCCATTAAACCCCTACAACTCATCCAGAACGCCGCAGCCCGTCTGGTGTTCAACCTTCCCAAGTTCTCTCACGTCACCCCGCTCCTCCGCTCTCTCCACTGGCTTCCAGTTGAAGCTCGCATCCGCTACAAGACCATGGTGCTTGCCTACGGAGCTGTGAGGGGAACGGCACCTCAGTACCTCCAGGCTCTGATCAGGCCCTACACCCAAACAAGGGCACTGCGTTCATCCACCTCTGGCCTGCTCGCCTCCCTACCACTGAGGAAGTACAGTTCCCGCTCAGCCCAGTCAAAACTGTTCGCTGCTCTGGCCCCCCAATGGTGGAACAAACTCCCTCACGACGCCAGGACAGCGGAGTCAATCACCACCTTCCGGAGACACCTGAAACCCCACCTCTTTAAGGAATACCTAGGATAGGATAAAGTAATCCTTCTCACCCCCCCCCCCCTTAAAAGATTTAGATGCACTATTGTAAAGTGGCTGTTCCACTGGATGTCATAAGGTGAATGCACCAATTTGTAAGTCGCTCTGGATAAGAGCGTCTGCTAAATGACTTAAATGTAATGTAAATGTAATGTGAACACAAAAAATATGAATATCTCGTGACTTACGAGAACCCTGCTGGTATCAAGTCTAATGAATCTGAACGGGCCCATTGACAGTGAGCCTGTTTGATCAACTACTCAGACACCCAGGCAACATGGGTGACACACACGCACACACACAAACACCACAAACACTACAGACTCTCAGAGACAGGGGCAACAACGATTATGTCCGAACCCCACTCTGTTTAGTCAGCCTCACCCAAGTGCCTTTATTCATGCCAAGAACATAAACAAGTTCTGGTGTGTCCGGACAAAATGGAACCTGATTACCTGGCCTTACAATCAACTTTAGCAAAGTACTACTTCCTCCATCTTGCTATAGCTCGAGTTCATACTGTCTCATAAACAATCCTTGCGGTATTAAGACATTCACGACTGAGCTGTGTGTGTGTGTGTGTGTGTGTGTGTGTGTGTGTGTGT
Source organism: Salvelinus alpinus (assembly GCF_045679555.1). Classification (NCBI taxonomy): domain Eukaryota; kingdom Metazoa; phylum Chordata; class Actinopteri; order Salmoniformes; family Salmonidae; genus Salvelinus; species Salvelinus alpinus. The sequence continues at coordinate 35,069,923 of NC_092100.1, read as the reverse complement.
GTGTGTGTGTGTGTGTGTGTGTGTGTGTGTGTGTGTGTGTGTGTGTGTGTGTGTGTGTGTGTGTGTGTGTGTGTGTGTGTGTGTGTGTGTGTGTGTGTGTGTGTGTCAACCATGCTGTGAGTTGGTGTGTGTGTGTGTGTGTGTGAGGGGTAATAATGTTCGGCCACATGGCCCCAGTCTGGACAGCTGCGTTGGTCACAGACTGGCCTCACACCTCCTCTGTGCCTTAAGGAAACACACTAAGGCACATCCAAGGGAATTGATCCTGTTCTGATAGCCTGATAGACACAGCCCTGGGGTTAGCACGGAGCCTGTCCTGTGTGTGGTCTGTAAGCCAATGCCCTTGTTATGCTGCTCTACGTGATCCACACTTGTACCTCAGGATTTACTTGAGAGGGTGATAGAGGGAGGACATACACACAAATATACATATACGCATGCATGCCCACACACACATAAACACACTCATACTCACTCTCACACACTGACACACACAGTGCTTCCGTGCCAACATCAGGTGTAAATGCCCGACTAACGAACACACAAAGGCCTATTCTCACATAGCGTGTGGTGGGATGAAAAAAACACACCGATTTGTCACAGAAAGCAGCTTACAACCACCCACAACTCAGCTAAGGAGAGGCTAGTGTTTCCACTATAAGATAGTGTTACAGTGTTGAACAATCCTGACAGCATTAGTCCCAGTGTTAGTGTGGAGTAGACAGAGTCAGCTGAGGACAGCTATCCACGTGAAGCCAGGTTACATTACCATTACCTAAACAACAGGGATATTCAAGCCGATCCACACTGCTACCTCTCAGATCTGTTTACCCCAGTCTTTCAGGATCAGACCTATTAGCTAGATATCTGAAGAGCCATGCAACTTACAGTACTTCATTATTCATTACTAGGGTTAACCATGAGGCCATCTAACCATGCTCTATATAAGCTGACACCAAAAGTCTTTAGACAACATTATTACAATATGAATTTGAATGTTAATGTCTTGGAACCTTTGGTGCCAACATCTAGGATAGTTTGCCAAACTCTAATGCACTGGTATTTGTGATTTCAATATGGTTTATTTACCTAATTATGTATGTCTACATGTTCCTGGTACCTAAGGGTTGCTGGTATCTGCAATCCAAAACAACTGAAAACTCTGTAAAAACATCATTCACTAGCATGTGCTGGCTGTGTGGTATTGGTAAGGAGAGAAGCTACAGCAATATCTCTACCCACCCAGCCATGTAAAGAATCTGCCTGTCACTCAATTAATAGGGTTTTTTGTTTTATGGGAACATGAGATCAGCAGACCACAAGCTGTCCTGTAAATAGTGTCAATGTTACGTGGTTTAGTAAAATATCTAATTGAGATGTCTAGGGCGGTAGAACGTAGGGGCAGACAACTTGATCATCCACAAAGTTTGTTTTACAGCAAAATGATATACATAAGAACAGCAACATACATTCCACAAGGAATCATACAATATATACACAAACATAACATAGACCATACATTTCACTAGATGTCACAGCTGCTGGAGGATATAGGAGGATACAATGAAGACCCTGCTACAGCCTCACTCCCCAGAGACTGACCTCACACTGGGGCTAAGAATAAACCACCCTGGATCACACAAGAGAGAGAGAGAGAACAAGAGGGAGAGAGTGAGGGGGAGGGAAAACAAGAGGGAGAGAGAGAGAGAGGGAGAACAAGAGGGAGATAGTGAGGGGGAGAGAAAACAAGAGGGAGAGAGATAGAGAGAGAAAGAGAAAAAAAGAGGGAGAGAGAGAGAGAGACAAAACAAGAGGGAGAGAGAGAGAGAGAGAGAGAGACAAAACAAGAGGGAGAGAGAGAGAGACAAAACAAGAGGGAGAGGGAGAGAGACAAAACAAGAGGGAGAGAGAGAGAGAGAGAGACAAAACAAGAGGGAGAGAGAGAGAGAGAGAGAGAGACAAAACAAGAGGGAGAGAGAGAGAGACAAAACAAGAGGGAGAGGGAGAGAGACAAAACAAGAGGGAGAGAGGGAGAGAGAGAGAGACAAAACAAGAGGGAGAGAGAGAGAGACAAAACAAGAGGGAGAGAGAGAGAGAGAGAGAGAGAAAACAAGAGGGAGAGAGAGAGAGACAAAACAAGAGGGAGAGGGAGAGAGACAAAACAAGAGGGAGAGGGAGAGAGACAAAACAAGAGGGAGAGAGAGAGAGACAAAACAAGAGGGAGAGGGAGAGAGACAAAACAAGAGGGAGAGAGAGAGAGACAAAACAAGAGGGAGAGGGAGAGAGACAAAACAAGAGGGAGAGAGAGAGAGACAAAACAAGAGGGAGAGAGAGAGAGACAAAACAAGAGGGAGAGAGAGAGAGACAAAACAAGAGGGAGAGAGAGAGAGACAAAACAAGAGGGAGAGGGAGAGAGACAAAACAAGAGGGAGAGAGAGAGAGACAAAACAAGAGGGAGAGGGAGAGAGACAAAACAAGAGGGAGAGAGAGAGAGACAAAACAAGAGAGATAGAGAGAGAGACAAAACAAGAGGGAGAGGGAGAGAGACAAAACAAGAGGGAGAGAGAGAGAGACAAAACAAGAGGGAGAGGGAGAGAGACAAAACAAGAGGGAGAGAGAGAGAGACAAAACAAGAGGGAGAGAGAGAGAGACAAAACAAGAGGGAGAGGGAGAGAGACAAAACAAGAGGGAGAGAGAGAGAGACAAAACAAGAGGGAGAGAGGGAGAGACAAAACAAGAGGGAGAGGGAGAGAGACAAAACAAGAGGGAGAGAGAGAGAGACGAAACAAGAGGGAGAGAGAGAGAGACAAAACAAGAGGGAGAGGGAGAGAGACAAAACAAGAGGGAGAGAGAGAGAGACAAAACAAGAGGGAGAGAGAGAGAGACAAAACAAGAGGGAGAGGGAGAGAGACAAAACAAGAGGGAGAGGGAGAGAGACAAAACAAGAGGGAGAGAGAGATAGATTGAGAGAGAAAAAGAGAGGGAGAGAGGCAGGGGACTGAGCAGGAGTGGTAAAAGAGCGATAGAGATACCAGTTGACATACTGCCCTAACCCTGGTTTGGGCATCTTCATAACCTGACCCAGTCTTCTTATGGCCACTCCATTTCTAGTCCTCTCTAGCCCTCGCATGTAGGCGTTACTGTGCTAGAGCCTAACCTCTTATTTTTAGACAGAGTAAACACTTGTCTGTGCTTAAGATGTCCGTCATCACTTAGAAGCACTTCTGGCATGCAGGAGTTGGAAGAAGGGGTGGAAGGGATGGATGGAAGAGGGCAGGAGAGACAGAAGATAAAGGACTGGAAGGCAGAATTATTAAGTTGGGTGCCGGAGAGGGAGTGGTCTAGGGGCGCCCAGCTACATTCTAGAATGTAGATTGACGAGGATGTAGAAGGGAGTTATAACTAATTACAGGACACAGTTTAAGAGTCCCATGCCTACAACTGTGGATCTAAAGTTCCTTATATTTTGTACTATCCACAACACTGTATATACATTTTCCTGACTGATGTAAAGGTTAATTATTTTGTTAACATGAGCTATTATGCAATCCACAGTGTGTGTGTGTGTGTGTGTGTGTGTGTGTGTGTGTGTGTGTGTGTGTGTGTGTGTGTGTGTGTGTGTGTGTGTGTGTGTGTGTGTGTGTGTGTGTGTGTGTGTGTGTGTGTGTGTGCGTACTTACAGCCTTATATGCATGTGTGTGTGTGTTTCTGTTGAGAGATAGATGCTAGGGATATGAATAACTTTAGTGGGAGCGGAACACTCCAGAGAGGATGAGTGTAGTAATGTGTGTATCTGATAATAACACCTCATTGGGGATAATTGAGTAAATGGGGTACCATCTGAAATAGCATCTATAATGTCATCTACTGCTCTACAGCTTCCTCAACAACATGATTACCTGAGAGGCTTCTATACCTTTCGCAGATGGACATATTATCCTGTGTGTGTGTGTGTGTGTGTGTGTGTGTGTGTGTGTGTGTGTGTGTGTGTGTGTGTGTGTGTGTGTGTGTGTGTGTGTGTGTGTGTGTGTGTGTGTGTGTGTGTGTGTGTGTGTGGACAGAAACAACTTTATTGGGCTCTTTCATTATTCTCTTCACCCAGGAGGTGAAGGAGGTTCACAAATGGACACATGCACACACACACACACACCCCCTGCATCCTGAGCGATAGGCTGTACTCATCTCTGGCCATCAATCGTCCCACTCCCACACAACTCTGTCACACTCATTCCACCCTACCCAGAGCACCCCACTCTCTATGGTTTTAACTACTGTCCCACTGGGCACACACTGGTTAAATCAACGTTAGGAGCGTTTGAGGGGTAAGGCGAAAGAAACTGACTGTACATGAAAGTCAACGAGTGAATTCGGGGGAGGTGCATTTGCAACAGCCGAAAGTCAGACACTAATGGGATTTTCAGTGTTGCCATTGTTTATAAATGTTTTTCTTCATAATGTCAAAATAAACATGTCTCCAGCCCCCATATCATACCTAGAAACTTAAATCACGTGTGTACATTATACTATCAATCATTGAGAGAGAGCCTCAAATATCCAATTCATTGTATTACTCCACTGTATACATGAATCGCGGCAAAGTTGATTGCTGTTTCAGTCATGTCTTCGGTCATGTTCGTGTGGGTCAAAAATAAACACCCTAATGATTGGTTGTAAATCCTCCCACAATAGATGAGTTAACTGATAACTTTTGTGAGTTATGATTCTGGATGGTCAGATAGCTACCAACAATGACAAGAAACTCTTTTCAGCAAGTTTCATCTTGTTTTTTAAACCATGTCTTGTTGTGAGGTGTTTTGACTGATTTCATGTCAATCCTAATGTGACAAATATTTTCGCTTGCTAGCTAACCAACAACTGTAAGGATGTATTTGAGAGACAACAAGTGCTCATTGTGCAAATGTATTTATGTTTTCAATAAAGATTGGAGACTAAATATAATTTACATTTTGTCGACAATCTAAGCTAACCCCGTCTGTTGAGTTGCGCACGCGTCAGTTTTGATGCTAAACAACCAACCGGTCTGTGCAGGCAATGGCCGCAGGATGAAGTTGGAAAAGTGCAACTGCAGAAATGTGCTGTGAGGCACAAGTCAAGCGTGTGCCAAGCTGTCATCAAAGCAAAGGGTGGCTACTTTGAAAAATATCAAATACAAAATATATTTAGATTTGTTTACCCTCTTAGCGCTAGGGGTCAGAATTTTTAAAAATAAAGTTCCCAAGGTAAACGGACATTTTCTCTTGCCCAGATCATAGAATATGCATATAATTTACAGATTAGGATAGAAAACACTCCAAAGTTTCCAAAATTGTCAAAATATTGTCTGTGAGTATAACAAAACTGATTCTACAGGTGAAAACCTAAGAAAATATAACCCGGAAGTGATATATTTTTTTAAAATCTGTGTTTCCTGGCCAGTCTTTCTTCCATTTAAAGGGGTATCAACCAGATTCCTTTTCTAATGGCTTCCTCAGGCTGTGACCAGGCTTTAGACATAGTTTCAGGCTTTTATTTTTTTAAATGAACGATTTTTCAAAAGTAGTCAGGTGTCCTCCGAATAGTTCCTGCGCGCGCGAGAGGATCTCTCCATTTTCCTTTTGTCTCTTAATTAATAGGTTATGGTCCGGTTGAAATATTATCGATTATGTTTGTTAAAAACAACCTGAGGATTGATTATAATAAACATTTGACATGTTTCTACGACCATTACGGATACTTTTTGGAATTTGTCTAACGGAACAAGGCTTTGGTTTTCTGAACATAACGCGCAACCCAAATGGCGTATTTTTGTGATAAAAGTAATATTTATTGAACAAAAAGAACATTTGTTGTGTAACTGGGAGTCTCGTGAGTGCAAACATCCGAAGATTATCTTAGGTAAGTGATTCATTTTATTGCTTTTCTGACTTTCGTGACCAAGCTAACCAAGCTAATATAAGGCTAACTGTTCTAGCATTGATTGCTACACTCACAAAAGCTTGGATTCCTTTCGCTGTAAAGTATATTTTCAAAATCTGACACGATAGGTGGATTAACAACAAGCTAAACTGTGTTTTGGTATATTTCACTTGTGATTGCATGATTCTAAATATTTTTTGTAATATTTTTTAATCTGATACATTTGGGAATTTTCTTCTTCCTTTCAGGACCGGAACGAGGCTGTAGTTTTCTCAACATAACGCGCAACCCAAATAGCGTTTTTTTGTTATAAAAGTAATATTTATCGAACAAAAATAACATTTATTGTGTAACTGGGAGTCTCGTGAGTGCAAACATCCAAAGATTATCTAAGGTAAGCGATTAATTTTATTGCTTTTCTGACTTTCGTGACCATGCTAATTTGGGGCTAGCTGTTGTAGCTAGACTACACTCACAAAAGCTTGGATTTCTTTCACTGTAAAGTATATTTTCAAAATCTGACACGATAGGTGGATTAACAATAAGCTAAACTGTGTTTTGGTATATTTCACTTGTGATTGCATGATTATAAATATTTGTAGTAATATTTTGGCATTTGGCGCCCTGCAATTCTAGCGGTTGTCTAGGAAAATGATCCCGTAAAAGGGATCCGTGCGCAGAAAAGTTAACACTTTTTTGGTTACTACATGATTCCATATATGTTATTTCATAGTTTTGATGTCTTCACTATTATTCTACAATGTAGAAAATAGTAAAAATAAAGATAAACATTTGAATGAGTAGGTGTGTCCAAACTTTGGAGTGGTACTGTATATATATTTTGTAGGCCATCATTGTAAATAAGAATTTGTTCTTAACTGACTTGCCTAATTAAATAAAGGTTAAATAAAAAATAAAAACAAATAAATATACACTATCGTTCAAAAGATTGGGGTCACATAGAAATGTACTTGTTTTTGAAAGAAAAAAACAATAAAGTCCATTAAAATAACATCAAATTGATCAGAAATACAGTGTAGACATTGTTCATGTTGTAAATGACTATTGTAGTTGGAAACGGCAGATTGTTTATGGAATATCTACATAGGTGTACAGAGGCCCATTATCAGCAACCATCACTCCTGTGTTCCAATGGCACATTGTGTTAGCTAATCCAAGTTTAACATTTTAAAAGGCTAATTGATCATTAGAAAACCCTTTTGTAATTATGTTAGCACAGCTGAAAACTGTTGCCCTGATTAAAGAAGCAATAAAACTGGCCTTCTTTAGACTAGTTGAGTATCTTGAGTGTCAGCAATTGTGGGTTCGATTACAAGCTTAAAATGGCCAGAAACAATGACCTTTCTTCTGAAACACGTCAGTCTATTCTTGTTCTGAGAAATGAAGGCTATTCCATGCGAGAAATTGCCAAGAAACTGAAGATCTTGTACAACGCTGTGTACTACTCCCTCCACAGAACAGAGCAAATTGTCTCTAACCAGAATAGAAAGAGGATTGGGAGGCCTCGGTGAACAAGAAATCTGGTCACAATGTGGGATTGATAAGATACACATTTTAATACAATTAAGAGAAATAGAGAGAGAGAGAGAAATAGAGAGGTAGAGAGAGAGAAAAAGAGATGTAGAGAGAGAGAGAGAAATAGAGAGAAAGAGAGAGAGAAAGAGACAGAGAGAAATAGAGAGAGAAGTGGAGAGAGAGAGAAATAGAGAGAGAGAAATAGAGAGAGGGAAATAGAGAGGGAGGGAGAGAGAGAGAAATAGAGTGAGAGAGAGAAATAGAGAGAAATAGAGAGAGAGAGAGAGGTGTGCAATAGAGACAGGTGGTTAATGGTTCATCAGTAGGGGAATGGAGACTTATTGACGGCATTACATTACCCTGGTTGCATTACCTGATATTATGGGCTCAATGACACACAGAGACACATTCAACCCTACTTAACCTTCTCATTTACATAATGACTCCCATCACTCTGATCTATCGCCCACACACACACACATGCACTCCCGTTCACCCGCACGCACACCCACTCGCACTTGCTCACACACACACACACGCACGCACGCACTTGCTCACACACACACACACACACACACACACACACACACACACACACACACACACACACACACACACACACACACACACACACACACACACACACACACACACACACACACACACACACACACACCCACACACAGAGAGAAATTAGTCATTAGCATAAACTTAGCATATATTAAGAGAGTAAGGAGGACATCTGTAATCCACAGCAGTGAAATCTGATCCAGTGCTCATTGCTGAATGTACTCTCTGCCATTACAGAGGCTGCCATAAAATGCCCATCATTACATTTAACAATCTCAAGAGATTATTTTATTAGTACATTTCCCCTCTAATATCGGTTTCTTCTCCTCATAAGCTATACTTAGTTAAGTCTTGTTTATATGTGATGCTGAGTGTTCAGTTAAATGCAAGTTGTCTGATAGATGTATCTGTAAATCAGTGATCTACAGTGCCTTCAGAAAGTATCCACACGCCTGAACTCTTTCCATATTATGTTGTTTTACAAAGTGGGATTTACATGGATTAAATTGTCATTTTTGTTCAGCGATCTACACAAAATACTATGCAATATCAAAGTGGCAGAAAAATGCTAAGATTTATAAAAGAATAATGAAGAATAACACATTAACACACTAATATATCTTGATTAGATAAGTTTTCACCCCGTCGAGACAATGCAAGAAACACATTTGGCAGTGATTACAGCTGTGAGCCTTTTTGGGTAAGTCTAAGAGATTTGCACACCTTGATTGTACAATATTTGGCCATTATTCTTGTTAAAGTTCTTCAATCTCTGTCAAATTGTTTGTTGATTATTGCTAGAAAGCCAATATCAAGTCTTGCCATATATTTTCAAAACGATTTTGTATTCAGGACAAAAAGATAATTTTTTTGAAACCCTTATTAAAGGTTTCAAAGATCTCTCTGATGAGAGTAAGATACCCGTCCTGTTGAGGGAGGACGCAGAGAGCTGTGGGTGGGCAGCGCACTACATTGCTGCCTGCCATAAGTTGAGGGACAGTGTCTGACAGACCAATCAACCTGCACATGTCCTCTACTGTATGCTTACTGTTATTGTTCAATGTATGGTTATTTTGACCTTGGATATTGTTGTTACTGTTGTCCCGTTGACAATTTTGATTCTCTTTTTTTTCATATTGTAAATATCCAAAATAGCTTTGGAAATATGTACATTGTTACGTCATGCCAATAAAGCAAATTGAATTGAATTGATACAGAGAGAGAGAAATAGAGAGAGAGAGAGAAATATAGAGACAGAGATACATAGAGAGAGAGATACAGAGAGAGAGAGATACAGAGAGAGAGAAATAGAGAGAGAGAGAGAGATACAGAGAGAGAGAGAAATAGAGAGAGAGAAATAGAGAGAGAGAGAGAAATAGAGAGAGAGAGAAATATAGAGAGAGAGATACATAGAGAGAGAGATACAGAGAGAGAGAAATAGAGAGAGAGAGAGAGAGAGATACAGAGAGAGAGAGAAATAGAGAGAGAGAGAGAGAGAGATAGAGAGAAATAAAAGAATAAAACAAAAGATAATTAAAATAAGTCTTTCAATAATATTCCTCAAAAGAAATGGACAAACTTTTAGACACTGAGGACAGTAGATAGTTACCATATGTTAGATAAAGATTAAGGATGTTAATTCGTTTATTAACACAGAAATCAATTAAAGCTTACAGTAATTAAAACAATCACAGAGGCTTGTCACATGGAAATAAGCGGTGGCACAGCGAAAATTATTTAAAAACTAGGATAACCCCAATCATCAGTCATTGGCTTCATTAACACACTACTGGCCGATGAGTTTGTGGCACAGTGATTGTCACACCCTGATCTGTTTCACCTGTCCTTGTGCTTGTCTCCACCCCCTCCAGGTGTCAACCGTCTTCCCCATTATCCCCTGGGTATTTATACCTGTGTTTTCTGTCTGTATGTGTCAGATCGTCTTGTTTTGTCAAGTCAACCAGCGTATTACTCCGTGCTCCTGCTTTTTCCTCTTCTCTGTTTTTTGCTAGTCCTCCCGGTTTTGACCCTTGCCTGCTTTGACTCTGAACCCGCCTGCATGACCATACTGCCTGCCCTGACCTGGAGCCTGCCTGCCACTCTGTACCTTCTGGACTCTGACCTTATGATCTTTTGCCTGTCCACAACCATTCTCTGGCCTGCCCCTTGGATACTAATAAATATCAAAGACTCGAACCATCTGCCTCCCGTGTCTGCACATGGGTCTCTTCCTGTGCTCTTATAATACTGTAGGCTGAAAACAGTGCTCTCTGCTAAATTATGTCATGGTTATGATGAGCTGGACACAATAGGCAAGCTTCACTTATGATGAAAGACATCCATCACTAGGACGTTTGAATAGACTATTCTCTAAAGACACACAGTCAATGTAACATCTCTAATGCTTTCCTTTCAAACAATCAACGCTGGGGTATGGCTATTAAGGTCAATTACACCACGTATTGTCCAATTGTTAGGATCTGACATATCTTACAGATTGACTTCATTAGCTAGGGAGCTGACAATCTACAGACCATTGGAACAAAATCCTGCTCATCAATGTGCGTGTGTGTGTGTGTGTGTGTGTGTGTGTGTGTGTGTGTGTGTGTGTGTGTGTGTGTGTGTGTGTGTGTGTGTGTGTGTGTGTGACACTACATGTGTGTTTGTCAGCCGTGTATAGCAGATCTGCAGGTCTAAACCCTCAAGCATGCGAACATGGTGCAGTTTATATATTTCCTCAAGTCTTAAAACTTCTCTGCTGGCAGTGGTATTACTGATTATGTGTTGTTCAGTTATAGTCCCAACCTTACGTAACATTATCTCACAGTCTGCCATGCAATCAGATTTCACCCAATTATCCTCTGTTCAGACTGCCTCCGCTTTGCTCTGTTTGGAGTAGTTCTGTCCACATCACTTCAGAACAGAACAATGTGTTTCAGCATGCAGAACGGAACACATTGTTTACAAAACGATCATTGTGGGCTTGTTCTGATCTGTCTGGAGGGCTGGAGGTCATGACCCACAGAACTGTCACCTCTAATGTTCTACAACTTGAGTACCAATTCCACTTATAAAATACTGATCTCTTTCCAGAAACATTGAAGTGATTAGCGACACATTTTTCATTCTACTTCAAGGTCTGGATCAACACATGATCATCACATAGCCTGTTGGTCCAAGCCAGGAGAGGTATCACATTTAAATCACGTTATATGTACAGTAGCTTTGATTGGACTGATGTCAACATCATACTTTCAAAATCTTAGTTAGCGGTCATCATCATGAATCAAGTCAACAATCCACTGGCAAATCCTTTTAATCCTTGTCAAATGAAGATAAATAATGAAGAGAAATTATAGATAAAACGTATCGGTGCTCCTCGACCATTGGACATAAACATTACACAACAAGTTGAAATCTCAAATTCAACAATGAGTGGTTTGGAAGGAATCAGTGGCAGTGGCTGTGTGGTCACAAATCTGGGATTAAGGGTCTCTTTTCCAAGTTTAAAAGGATAAACATTCAACATTGACCATGTTCTCAATGAAGCATGTTTTGTGGCACGCTCAAAACAACTGTTAACTCGGAACTGTGAAAACTTGACTTCAGTGAGTTCAAGACAATTTGGAAGTTGGGAATAAACAAGTTCCGACTGGGAAAATACGTTTTGATTGGTCATACAACTCTGAATTGTAAATCTGGCCTCTTTCTAGAGCTACGTCCTGAAGATCAATGACGTCATCATGATCCGACCATGTTTTTTCCCCAGTTGTTTTGAAGTCACCATAAATCCAGAGAATGCCAGACTTTAATGACAAAATTTGCCCACGAAGGACTGCCGCACCACATTCCTGTTCAAGTGAGCACAGCACAACAAGGTGAGTCCAAAAATGTATTGTATGCTGCTGCATAAATGATGTAATATGCCAGGGATGTATGTCTACTGTAGCTAAGAAAGTAATACTAAGTGTATGTTGTGTAGTAAGATGTTAGTAGCCCATGTGCCTCACCCTAATAATTTGGTCTATTTATTTTATTTATTTAACTAGGCAAGTCAGTTAAGAACACATTCTTATTTACAATGACGGCCTACCAAAAGGCAAAAGACCTCCTGCGGGGACGGGGGCTTGGATTAAAAATAAAATTAAATAAAAATATACAACATGTAAATATAGGACAAAACACATATCACGACAAGAGAGACAACACAACACTACTCAAAGAGAGCAATAAGACAACAACATAGCAATGCAGCAACACATGACAACACATCATGGTAGCAACCCAACATAACATCAACATGGTAGCAAAACAACATGGTAGCAGCACAAAACATGGTACAAATATTATTGGGCACAGACAACAGCACAAAGTGCAAGAAGGTAGAGACAACAATACATCATGCAGAGCAGCCATAATTGTCAGTAAGTGTGTCCATGATTGAGTCTTAGAATGAAGAGATTGAGATAATGAAGAGATATTTACCCCTCTTAATTACGCCTACTGTTCTGACTTGGTGGTGCACATGTAGCCTATAACCTGTTATAGAGAAATGCAATCATCGAATATTGTAAGAGCTTTCATTGTCCGCTTATATGCCCCCTTTATTTATCCTACGGTTCTGACTTGATGTACAGGGAGAACACTGTAAGAATGGCCCATGTTCTGAATTCTGTCACTCAAAATTTCAAAAGTGCTAAACAAATAGTTTACATTTACATTTAAGTCATTTAGCAGACGCTCTTATCCAGAGCGACTTACAAATTGGTGCATTCACCTTATGATATCCAGTGGAACAACCACTTTACAATAGTGCATCTAACTCTTTTAAGGGGGGGGGGGGGTTAGAAGGATTACTTTATCCTATCCTAGGTATTCCTTAAAGAGGTGGGGTTTCAGGTGTCTCCGGAAGGTGGTGATTGACTCCGCTGACCTGGCGTCGTGAGGGAGTTTGTTCCACCATTGGGGTGCCAGAGCAGCGAACAGTTTTGACTGGGCTGAGCGGGAACTGTACTTCCTCAGAGGTAGGGAGGCGAGCAGGCCAGAGGTGGATGAACGCAGTGCCCTTGTTTGGGTGTAGGGCCTGATCAGAGCCTGAAGGTACGGAGGTGCCGTTCCCCTCACAGCTCCGTAGGCAAGCACCATGGTCTTGTAGCGGATGCGAGCTTCAACTGGAAGCCAGTGGAGAGAGCGGAGGAGCGGGGTGACGTGAGAGAACTTGGGAAAGTTGAACACCAGACGGGCTGCGGCGTTCTGGATGAGTTGTAGGGGTTTAATGGCACAGGCAGGGAGCCCAGCCAACAGCGAGTTGCAGTAATCCAGACGGGAGATGACAAGTGCCTGGATTAGGACCTGCGCCGCTTCCTGCGTGAGGCAGGGTCGTACTCTGCGAATGTTGTAGAGCATGAACCTACAGGAACGGGTCACCGCCTTGATGTTAGTTGAGAACGACAGGGTGTTGTCCAGGATCACGCCAAGGTTCTTAGCACTCTGGGAGGAGGACACAATGGAGTTGTCAACCGTGATGGCGAGATCATGGAACGGGCAGTCCTTCCCCGGGAGGAAGAGCAGCTCCGTCTTGCCGAGGTTCAGCTTGAGGTGGTGATCCGTCATCCACACTGATATGTCTGCCAGACATGCAGAGATGCGATTCACCACCTGGTTATCAGAGGGGGGAAAGGAGAAGATTAATTGTGTGTCGTCTGCATAGCAATGATAGGAGAGACCATGTGAGGATATGACAGAGCCAAGTGACTTGGTGTATAGCGAGAATAGGAGAGGGCCTAGAACAGAGCCCTGGGGGACACCAGTGGTGAGAGCACGTGGTGCGGAGACAGATTCTCGCCACGCCACCTGGTAGGAGCGACCTGTCAGGTAGGACGCAATCCAAGCGTGGGCCGCGCCGGAGATGCCCAGCTCGGAGAGGGTGGAGAGGAGGATCTGATGGTTCACAGTATCAAAGGCAGCCGATAGGTCTAGAAGGATGAGAGCAGAGGAGAGAGAGTTAGCTTTAGCAGTGCGGAGCGCCTCCGTGACACAGAGAAGAGCAGTCTCAGTTGAATGACTAGTCTTGAAACCTGACTGATTTGGATCAAGAAGGTCATTCTGAGAGAGATAGCAGGAGAGCTGGCCAAGGACGGCACGTTCAAGAGTTTTGGAGAGAAAAGAAAGAAGGGATACTGGTCTGTAGTTGTTGACATCGGAGGGATCGAGTGTAGGTTTTTTCAGAAGGGGTGCAACTCTCGCTCTCTTGAAGACGGAAGGGACGTAGCCAGCGGTCAAGGATGAGTTGATGAGCGAGGTGAGGTAAGGGAGAAGGTCTCCGGAAATGGTCTGGAGAAGAGAGGAGGGGATAGGGTCAAGCGGGCAGGTTGTTGGGCGGCCGGCCGTCACAAGACGCGAGATTTCATCTGGAGAGAGAGGGGAGAAATAGGTCAAAGCACAGGGTAGGGCAGTGTGAGCAGAACCAGCGGTGTCGTTTGACTTAGCAAACGAGGATCGGATGTCGTCGACCTTCTTTTCAAAATGGTTGACGAAGTCATCAGCAGAGAGGGAGGAGGGGGGAGGAGGGGGAGGAGGATTCAGGAGGGAGGAGAAGGTGGCAAAGAGCTTCCTAGGGTTAGAGGCAGATGCTTGGAATTTAGAGTGGTAGAAATTGGCTTTAGCAGCAGAGACAGAAGAGGAGAATGTAGAGAGGAGGGAGTGAAAGGATGCCAGGTCCGCAGGGAGGCGAGTTTTCCTCCATTTCCGCTCGGCTGCCCGGAGTCCTGTTCTGTGAGCTCGCAATGAGTCGTCGAGCCACGGAGCAGGAGGGGAGGACCGAGCCGGCCTGGAGGATAGGGGACATAGAGAGTCAAAGGATGCAGAAAGGGAGGAGAGGAGGGTTGAGGAGGCAGAATCAGGAGATAGGTTGGAGAAGGTTTGAGCAGAGGGAAGAGATGATAGGATGGAAGAGGAGAGAGTAGCGGGGGAGAGAGAGCGAAGGTTGGGACGGCGCGATACCATCCGAGTAGGGGCAGTGTGGGAAGTGTTGGATGAGAGCGAGAGGGAAAAGGATACAAGGTAGTGGTCGGAGACTTGGAGGGGAGTTGCAATGAGATTAGTGGAAGAACAGCATCTAGTAAAGATGAGGTCAAGCGTATTGCCTGCCTTGTGAGTAGGGGGGGAAGGTGAGAGGGTGAGGTCAAAAGAGGAGAGGAGTGGAAAGAAGGAGGCAGAGAGGAATGAGTCAAAGGTAGATGTGGGGAGGTTAAAGTCACCCAGAACTGTGAGAGGTGAGCCATCCTCAGGAAAGGAACTTATCAGGGCGTCAAGCTCATTGATGAACTCTCCAAGGGAACCTGGAGGGCGATAAATGATAAGGATGTTAAGCTTGAAAGGGCTGGTAACTGTGACAGCATGGAATTCAAAGGAGGCGATAGACAGATGGGTCAGGGGAGAAAGAGAGAATGTCCACTTGGGAGAGATGAGGATCCCAGTGCCACCACCCCGCTGACCAGAAGCTCTCGGGGTGTGCGAGAACACGTGGGCAGACGAGGAGAGAGCAGTAGGAGTAGCAGTGTTATCAGTGGTAATCCATGTTTCCGTCAGTGCCAAGAAGTCGAGGGACTGGAGGGAAGCATAGGCTGAGATGAACTCTGCCTTGTTGGCCGCAGATCGGCAGTTCCAGAGGCTGCCTGAGACCTGGAACTCCACGTGGGTCGTGCGCGCTGGGACCACCAGGTTAGAGTAGCAGCGGCCACGCGGTGTGAAGCGTTTGTATGGTCTGTGCAGAGAGGAGAGAACAGGGGTAGACAGACACATAGTTGACAGGCTACAGAAGAGGCTACGCTAATGCAAAGGAGATTGGAATGACAAGTGGACTACACGTCTCGAATGTTCAGAAAGTTAAGCTTACGTTGCAAAAAATCTTATTGACTAAAATGATATAGTACTGCTGGCTGGTGAAATAGGCTAGCTAGCAGTGGCTGCGTTGTTGACTTTGTTTGAAAGTGTAGCTGGCTAGGTAACCTCTAACTGGCTAGGTAACCTCGACAATTACTCTAGACTACACAATTATCTTGGATACAAAGACGGCTATGTAGCCAGCTAAGATCAAACAAATCAAACTGTTGTACTGTAATGAAATGAAATGTAATACTACCTGTAATACTACCTGTGGAGCAAAGCGGAATGCAACTACTCGCTCCAAACCAAACCGGAAGTGCGTATCGTAGAGGGAGAGGCAATAGAAGTGTTGTTTCTTGTATTATTGTCTTTTGTGTCTTTAGAGGACTGCTTCACCTTAATGTCCCCTTTCCCTTTTCTTCTGTCCTTATTTTGTCCCACTTTGTCCCTTCTTTGTCCCTTCTTCTCTTCTGCCAACTAGACACTCCTTGTTAGCTAGCTAGCTTCTTTCAGGAATGTCCCTAGCAACTGCCTAGCAACAGGTAAACAACTTAGCTAGCTAAGAAAACGGTATTATTTTATGAAAAATTGTTACTTTTTCAAAAGCCTTTCTTCTTTGTTTGCTGCTTGTTTGGTCTCCTATTCAGTTTGCAGTTTTCTTTTGATTTTTTTTCGATGTACTTTACTCTAAAAAAACATTTAAATTTCAACACATAGTTATATTGACCACGTCCATCCTAGCTCGATCATTAATGTCATAATCAAAATTACGAATTGCCTCTTATCTGCTTGTCATCCCCTTATGCCATAGTTTGTACATCTCAATTGTCATTAGAAACCACATTTAAGCAAGTGGTAAGATGTTGGGACTGCTGTTAGAACAGCTTTATGTAGGCTCTAACAGTTTGTTGGCACCGTTTGTCACCGTTACAGTGCAATTCATGTATTGTTTAGTGTTGCGTTGTGTAGTGGCTTTGCAGGCATGCATCCAACTTTCTATTTGTTTGCCCCTCCAAGATGTACTTGCTAAAATCGCCACTGCATGACAGTTTATTAGACATTGATTTTACAAACATAATTTTATGCTGTTTTGTTTATAGTCACGAGCGGGGAACAATCTGGGAGCTTTGGAGTGTTATCCTTGGAATGAATCTACTGCACCACGGGGATGGGACTAACAAAATTAAAAAAGCTGTTCCCATCTTTACTCTGACTCCCAGGTTGTGGCCTATTTCTTTGCAGAGAGAGGATAACTAAATCTAGAAAAATAAGTAACCTCTTACCCTACCAATCCTCTTTATATACTGTAAAGTTGGGATGTTTTGACTTTTATTTTCCCTACAAACTTGATTTAAGAAATTGTGGTGAGGTTTACATATGATGTGCATATGTACTGAGAAATATAGCCATTTGAACCATCATTTTAGGATTTCAATGAAGAGGTAAATCCACTGGACACAGGATTATTTTTAGCCTACTGAGCTGTGAGAGTGCCGGTTCAAAACTACTTAATTTCCTTTGTTTAAAAAAGTTATACGATTTTGTGTGCAATAACTTTATAAAATATCATGATGTAAGAAGATTGAAATGTCATTGTTTGTTCAAAGTTTGGCAACTTCAATTTGTGTTACACTACATAATACTAATGTTACACTACACATCAATATTAGCAGAACATTGCAGCAATGTTTTCAGAACTACTTCCATTATCGTTGAAGCATGTTTTTAGGACATTATTGGAACAGCATGTCATAATATGACAGAACAACTTTGTAAGTGTCTTGCAGGAATGTTTCTTGTTTGTTGTTATAGGTGCTAGTAGTAATATCTTTATCAACTTTAGCTGAAAATTCCAGGAATGTTTTCTCAGAACAACTTCTATTGTTTCAACATTTTATTGCTAAAGTATGTTCAGGGAGCGTTATTGGAACAATCATGTCATAACATCACAGTATAACTATATGAGAGTCTTGCAGGAATGTACACTGCATATTGTTTTGAATCTTTTGGATGACGTCTCCGGGAACGTTATTAGAACGTTCCTGTAATTTTTTTCCTCAGAACCAATTTTATTGAATCCAGACATAATTGCTAAACTATAAAGTTATGAGACCATTGTAGGAATATTTCCTGCTTGTTGTTAACCTTTTACTGCAGTGGGCTAAATCACAGAGTGTTTCTTGGTAGTGTTAAACAAATCTACTTTGAAACAAAAGTATACACCTCACACACAAGTTAATAGGCTTAAAAAGAAGAAGACACCTGTACCCTGTCAGATATAGAGTTGAAATGTATTATATTTTGAGTTTGCATCCCAATATTATACTTATCACACAAAACTTAAATATTACAAAACCGTTTGACATAGAAACACTGGATTTTTGGCAGATCTAAACATTTTTTTTATTAATGATATTAATTAATATTAATTTATAAAAAATATTGATAACATTCCACCCATGAGGCCACTAGGTCATTTGACTGCAGGAAAGGTGTACGGGTGTTTTGAATAACATATCAGTCAACATCAGCAGAATGTTCTTGTAATGTTTCCTTAGAACCCCTTCTATTGCTCCCACATTTTGTTGCGGCAGTATGTTCTAAGAACATTACAGTAGTATTGTGTAATTACATTCCCTGACCACCTAATGAGAACATTAGAGGAATTCTCTGTGGTAGTTTTTACAGATGTTGTGAACAGCATTTTAGAAGAGAATATTTCAATGATATTTCAAAAATATTTAGAGGTTAAAAATAGTTTTTCAATGTACAGTATGTGGGATGTTATCATCATAATGTTAGCTCAAACCCTAATTAGAAATGAATGGGCATGTTAGCTAATGTCCTGAGAATGTTCCCGGTTTGCTGGGTAAACCCTTTCATGACCTGCCCAGGACACCAAAGATGCACCAATCACAGACCAGGACCAGAAACCCTAACAGACCTCTCTGCTTGTGGATAGCAGAAGAGAAAACATGACCACCATGTAAAAACAACCTGAGAGGAGAGGAGAGTTGGGTTTCTGTGTGGAACAAAAGCAGCTCTAGAATAACACATGTTCTGGTTGAGAAGGAGAGGAGCCCATCTGTGGAACGTTAACAGTCAGTAGACCTTAGTGATGTAACAGACCACCTGGTAATGCATACACCCCCTTCTCTCCTACAGATACCCCTTATCCTCCCCCTTTCTCCCCCACAGATACCCCTTTTTCTCCCCCACAGATACCCCTTATCCTCCCCCTTTCTCCCCCACAGATACCGCTTATCCTCCCCTTTCTCCCTCACAGATACCCCTCACTCACATCCCCATTCTGTCAAAAATAGACTACTGGAGACCTGCACAGCTGACATGATCATAAGAATGAGGATGTGGTGGATAAAATAAACCTACATAAACTTAAATCTCCAGTAATTCTGTATGCTCACTGCAAGCGGCCTTGGCTTGATGATGGTACAGATAGGATGAGGTCAAACAGGAACAGCTCTAAGCTCTATACTGCAGCTTCCTATGTCATGAGACCACAACCAAACAGTCCATACATTCTATAGATTCTAGAATCAAAACAATCCTTTTGAATTTTGGTTTCTCAGAGGTGATACTCGATATCCATCCGTCTTTGTTTTTCTTTGTGGAGGGACAAAGTTTCTATATTGGAGACATAGAAAACAGACAGGGCAGGTAGCTCTGACAGAAAGGGTCATGACTATTCCACTAACTACGATCGAAGATGACTTTGGCTCCTTTTAAAGAACACCGCTGTAAGAGTTAAAACAATATTTGCTCTGACATTATGATACAAATGGCATAAACAGTGATTTCCCTTCAAAATACATGTAATAACCATACACTATGACAAACAAGCCTTAGTTATTGGATTATCACCAACCCTTACCCAATCTATTCACCATGCTGGTCTTAGTTTGTGCAGAGGTTATAAATAGTATTTGGTATTCAATGTAAAATTATTTGGTTGCAATGGTAGTACCATTACTTACACAAAACTGGCACTCCAAATTCGCTCCATTCATTAAAATCACAATTTAAACACAACCTTACTACCTGGACCTATCATTTGGTTTTGAAGTATTGAAAGCAAACCATATGATTTAAATGAAAAGTATTTTAATAAACAACATGACTGTGACTGTAAGAAGCACTCATCATTTCAAATAGGCTTCATGTCATATTAAACAGCATATAAACACTAAATAGTTCAGGAGCTAGACAGGTAGCCTTATTACTGTAATTAGGCTATATTAAAGCATATTATTCAATTATTTCAAGGCTATAACCTACAAAGAAACACATTGTCAAGTATTTGCAAGTGCAACACACAAGGCTGACAGGAACATTAAGTGCTAACATTTCGTGGTATTAAATCATTACAGTCTATAAAATGTGCATATAGGCTGTGACTTGAAATGTGAATGAAATACACATTTTACGAAAAATGCCTTATTAGGCTCGGTGCCTTTCAATTAACTTTTAGAAACACAAGTTTGGCCAGAGTCTGTGGCTTCAGTCAGATTCCACAATGATTCTTTAGTTGTGGACACCACATCACCACACTCCCTCTCTTGCTCTTGGTCCTCCTCATCTTTGTGAGTCACCTTGATTTTGCACCTGTGTGTTATATCAGTTTTTTTATGACAATATTTAACAAACTCCATGACAGTAGCTGAAGCAAGGGGCTTTAGCAGCACACAAGTAACCTACACATGCATGCTACTGGAGCGCTACTGGAGTGGTATTGGAGCAAAGTTTAAGCAAGCAAGAAGGCAGACGCTCCAGCCTTTGGGAGACTCGCTCAGCGCTCCAGTCAAATTGGGCATGCTCCACACCTCGCTCTGCTCCAGCTCCGCTGCCCTTTGCTGCTGTCAAATCCTGTCTCAGTCACACATGCCTTTCTGTGTGACTGAGATTACCATATCCAGGCTATGTGGAAACAGAAATTCCCCCCTACTTTTTTAGTTTGACACAGATTTAATGACTTCCAGTCACTGTGAGACAGCAGGAGAAATGGTTAATGTGTGTAGCTTATATACAGTGTAATGGTTAATGTACAGTACCAGTCAAAAGTTTAGATACACCTACTTATTCTAGGCTTTTTCTTTATTTTTACTATTTTCTACATTGCAGAATAATAGTGAAGAAATCAAAACTATGAAATAACACATATGGAATCATGTACTAACCAAACAGTGTAAAACAAAATATATTTGAGATTTGAGATCCTTCAAAGTAACATATTTTGCCTTGATGGCAGCTTTGCACATTATTGGCATTCTCTCAACCAGCTTCATGATGTAGTCACCTGGAATGCATTTCAATTAACAGGTGTGCCTTGTTAAAAGTTCATTTGTGGAATTTCTTTCCTTCTTAATGCTTTTGAGCCAGTTGTGTTGTGACAAGCTAGGGGTGGTATACAGAAGACAGCCCTATTTTGTAAAAGACCAAGTCCATATTATGGCAGGAACAGCTCAAATAAGCAAAGGGAAACGACAGTCCATCATTACTTTAAGATATGACGGTCAGTCAATACGGAACATTTCAAGAACTTTGAAAATGTATTCAAGTGCAGTGGCAAAAACCATCAAGCCCTATGATGAAACTAGCTCTCATGAGGACTGCCACAGGAATGGAAGACCCAGAGTTACCTCTGCTGCAGAATATACGTTCATTAGAGTTAACTGCACCTCAGATTGTAGCCCAAATACAGTAACAGACACATCTCAACATCAACTGTTCAGAGGAGACTGCGTGAATTAGGCCTTCATGGTCGAATTGCTGCAAAGAAACCACTACTAAAGGACACCAATAAAAAGAAGAGACTTGCTTGGGCCAAGAAATCGAGCAATGGACATTAGACCGGTGGAAATGTGTCCTTTTGTCTGATGAGTCCAAATTTGCAATTTTTGGTTCCAACCGCCTTGTCTTTCTGAGACGCAGAGTAGGTGAACAGATGATTTCTGCATGTGTAGTTCCCACCGTGAAGCATGGAGGAGGAGGTGTGATAGTGTCACCAGCAAAGTACCCCCACACTATCTGTGATTTATTTAGAATTTAAGGCACCCTTAAACAGCATGGCTACCACAGAATTCTGCAGCGATACACCATCCCATCTGGTTTGCGCTTAGTGGGACTATCATTTGTTTTTCAACAGGACAATGACCCAACACAACTCCAGGCTGTGTAAGGGCTATTTTACCAAGAAAGAGAGTGATGGTGCTGCATCAGATGACCTGGTCTCCACAATCACCCGACCTCAACCCAATTGAGACGGTTTGGGATGAGTTGGACCGCAGAGTGAAGGAAAAGCAACCTAGTGCTCAGCACATGTGGTAACTCCTTCAAGACGGATGGAAAACCAATCCTCATGAAGCTGGTTGAGAGAATGCCAAGAGTGTGCAAAGCTGTCATCAAGGCAAAGAATGGATACTTTGAAGAATATCAAATATCAAGTATATTTTGATTTGTTTAACACTTTTTCTGTTACTACATGATTCCTTGTGTGTTATTTCATAGTTTTGATGTCTTCACTATTATTCTACAATGTAGAAAATAGTAAAGATAAAGAAAAATAAACAGATGACAGATGTTTATGAAGGAACAGATGACAGATGTTTATGAAGGAAACTTCCCGCATAATTTCATGCATTGAAACATACTCATGTAATTTATACATACTATAATGACACACACACACACACACACACACACACACACACACACACACACACACACACACACACACACACACACACACACACACACACACACACACACACACACACACACACACACACACACACGCCATACAACCATGTATACCCTACAAGACATGCCACCAGAGGTCTCTTCACAGTCACCAAGTTCACCAACAGACTTTGGGAGGCGCACAGTGTACAACACATGGAACTCTGTTCCACATTAATGAAATCATGAAAGCAGTCAAATCTGATTCAAAAACAAATAAAAATGCACCTTATGAAACAGCAGGGACTGTGAAGAGACACACATACAGGCACAGACACATGCATACACACACATGATAACATGGGCACGATACACACACATACACATGGATTTTGTGTTGTAGATACAGCATGTGGTAGTAGAGTAGTGGCCTAAGGGCACACAGTTAATGTGTTGTGAAATCTGTTATGAAGTTTAATGTTATGTTTTTAACTGTACATAGCTACTTTAATTTTGTTGGACCCCAGGAAGAGTTTCTTCTGCCTTGGTAGCAGCTAATCAGGATCCATAATATATACAATCACCTCGTCTCTCTCAACAATCCCCATGCTGAACACAGGCTGTGTAAATTGAGATAATGGAGCGATCAGGCATGTGATCAGGCACGTGATCAGAACTGAATAAGAGCAGACACACATGTACAAATACACACACTAATATACAAAAACACAAACCATTACCAATGAAGCAGTCAGCAAATACCAGCATAATAATAATTATTATATACTTACCAATCTGTTTGCATTCATGTAGTATCTAACAAGGTCTATAGTTTGTCCTATGGGTTCCATGGGTTAATGATTATGATGGTGTGATGGCAGGTCCCCCAAGCATTCAGACACAGCTTTGATACCAAAGACATCTGAGCCCTACCCACCATCCACTCCATGCCCTCTGACCCCTGATCAGCGGAACATGGCCGTGATCAGAACCTGAGGGAAACAGGATACGCTTGGATGCACTCTGCTCCACGACACCCGATATCCCATCACCACTGACTCCACAGAGAGAGGAAGGGGGCAGGCAGTCAGCTCAAACACATACAATAGAGAGAGAGAGGAGAGAGAGCTTCTGGACTTTCAACAGCTCTTCATTGAACCCCATTGCAAAGTGACACAAACAGTATTTAAGAGAGATTGCAGTAGCGAGAGTTAACAAGAGAGACAGGTAGAAAGAGAGAGAGAGAAAGAAAGAAAGGAGGCTTCCCAGTCAAGATGTAAGTAATTGCTCACAAACAAATATATATTTGTCAATACATAACCTTAATTTTCCCTGATACATACTATGAAACATCTGCGATTTATGTTAAGATCAAGATCTCCTGTTATTACTAAATAAAGTAAAGAAATAAGGTAATATTCATTGACAAATCACCTTGACCTTGAATTCCAGTAAAGAAGAAAGTCAGGATGTTATTTTTTTAGGAGCAAATACCCTTTTCTGGCTGAAGTTGAGGTAATATGAGTTAGGAAAAGTAGCTATCTGAATCAGAGTGGTATAAGTCTGACAGATCTGGCTTAGACGTTTGAAACCCTTCCAAACCCTCTGTTAATGGAGACATTACAGAGGTGTGCATGTGTGTGTCCGGACATCCCCCTGTGTGTTTAGGGCATTCGCTGCACCCTGCGTGTCCCGACACACATACTGCAGTGAGGAGAAAGGCTGTACATCAGTAAATCACCTGTACAGACCACAGGTAGTTATTAGCTGCTCAGAGCGAACAACTGTTTCTGCCTCACACACACATTCCTCTAGACCCACCCCCCCCCAGGCTGCCATCAATACTATTCTACGCACACACACACACTGCTGTTTCCACCACAGCCCAGCAGAAGTTGACTGTCAACACCTGAGTAACAGAGACATCTGCGCGTTGGTAAATACCCTGTAATATACGTACTGAAACACCTTGCAGCTCTGACATCTCAATTCCGCTGTCTTTTTTCTTTTTCCTCCATAATCTTCCTGTCAGGAGTTTGATATCTTGATTTTGGCAGTGAGGCTTGTGAAGTTCTCTCCGGGTCACACTGTCTACCGAAAAACACCTTTGCTTTGCATTCCACTACCACAGCACACCTGAATAAACTAGAGTACATATAAACCTAAACTTACTGACATCAATATCACAGAAAACTAGGATGTTTCAAGTGATAGGATTATAGCGATTGCCGTAGCATTGCATTAATACTGCATGGATTCCACTGTCTGTATGAAAATCCTATGAGCTCATGTTGACCACACCCTAAACAATAACATAGGTCTACTGCAAAGTAGAGAAATGCCTTGAGCCTCCTGCTTGTATGCTTGTACTCTGCTCAACTCTCATAGCAGGGGTTATAGCTGACTCTCTCACTCATTACACCAATAACATCAACTCATACAGGTCTCTACTTTCTCCTTTCTTCCCCTCCCCTCTTATGCCCAGGGATAGGCAAACATTTCAAAATACCATAAAGATCAATGTATCAAAATAATCTACAAAATTATTGCATTTTGAAATGTATTCAATTAACATACATGTTTTAGTTTTTTTTATATACAGAAATACATTTGCAAGTAGATGACCGGAACACCAACAACATTCTCATTATTTTTTATTTTATTTTATTTCACCTTTATTTAACCAGGTAGGCTAGTTGAGAACAAGTTCTCATTTACAACTGTGACCTGGCCAAGATAAAGCAAAGCAGTGCGACACAAACAACAACACAGAGTTACACATGGAATAAACAAACATGTAGTCAGTAATACAATAGTAAGTCTATATACAGTGTGTGCAAATGAGGTAGGATAAGGGAGGTAAGGCAATAAATAGGCCATAGTGGTGAAATAATTACAATATAGCCATTAAACACTGGCGTGATAGATGTGCAGAAGCTGACTGTGGAAGTAGAGATACTGGGGTGCAAAGTAGCAAAATAAATAAAATAAATAACAGTATGGGGGATGAGGTAGTTGGATGGGCTAGTTACAGATGGGCTATGTACATGTGCAGTGATCTGTGAGCAGCTCTGACAGCTGGTGCTTAAAGTTAGTGAGGGAGATATGAGTCTCCAGCTTCAGTGATTTTTGTAGTTCGTTCCAGTCATTGGCAGCAGAGAACTGGAAGGAAAGGCAGCCAATGGAGGAATTGTCTTAGGGGGTGACCAGTGAGATATACCTGCTGGAGCGCGTGCTGCGGGTGGGTGCTGCTATGGTGACCAGTGACCTGAGATAAGGCGGGGCTATACCTAGCAAAGACTTATAGATGACCTGGAGCCAGTGGGTTTGGCAACGAATATGAAGCGAGGGCCAGCCAACGAGAGCATACAGGTCGCAGTGGTGGGTAGTATATGGAGCTTTGGTGACAAAACTGATGGCACTGTGATAGACCTGTGATGATCCAATTTGCTGAGTAGAGTGTTGGAGGCTATTTTGTAAATGACATCGCCGAAGTCAAGGATCGGTAGGATAATCAGTTTTACGAGGGTATGTTTGGCAGCATGAGAGAAGGATGCTTTGTTGTGAAATAGGAAGCCGATTCTAGATTTAATTTTGGATTGGAGATGCTTAATGTGAGTCTGGGAGGAGGTTTACAGTCTAACCAGACACCTAGGTACTTGTAGTTGTCCACATATTCAGAGTCAGAACCGTTCATAGTAGTGATGCTGGACAGGCAGGCAGGTATGGGCAGTGATCGGTTGAAGAGCATGCATTTAGTTTAACTTGTATTTAAGAGCAGTTGGAGGCCACGGAAGGAGAGTTGTATGGCTTTGAGGCTCGTCTGGAGGTTAGTTAACACAGTGTCCAAAGAAGGGCCAGAAGTATACAAAATTGTGTCGTCTGCGTAGAGGTGGATCAGAGAATCACCAGCAGCAAGAGCGACATCATTGATGTATACAGAGAAAGGAGTCGGCCCGAGATTTGAACCCTGTGGCACCCCCATAGATACTGCCAGAGGTCCGGACAACAGGCCCTCCGATTTGACACACTGAACTCTGTCTGAGAAGTAGTTAAACCAGATTGCATAGCGGAGAAGGTAGGGTGGGATTCGAAATGGTCGGTGATCTGTTTGTTAACTTGGCTTTCGAAGACCTTAGAAAGGCAGGATAGGATAGATATAGGTCTACAGCAGTTTGGGTCTAGAGTGTCTCCCCCTTTGAAGAGGGGGATGACCGCGGCAGCTTTCCAATCTTTGGGTATCTCAGACGATACGAATTGTCTAGCCCTGCCTATTTGTAGGGGTCCAGATTTTGCAGCTCTTTCAGAACATCAGCTATCTGGATTTGGGTGAAAGATAAATGGGGGAAGCTTGGGCAGGTTGCTGTGGGGGGTGCAGGGCTGTTGACCGGGGTAGGGGCAGCCATGTGGAAAGCATGGCGAGCCGTAGAAAAATGCTTCTTGAAATTCTCAATTATCATGGATTTATCAGTGGTGAAAGTGTTTCCTAGCCTCAGTGCAGTGGGCAGCTGGGAGGAGGTGCTTTTATTCACCATGGACTTTACAATGTCCCAGAACTTTTTGGAGTTTGTGCTACAGGATGCAAATGTATGTTTGAAAAAGTTAGCCTTTGCTTTCCTAACCTTCCTGAAAAGCTGCATATCGCGGGGGCTATTCGATGCTAATGCAGTACACCACAGGATGTTTTTGTGCTGGTCAAGGGCAGTCAGGTCTGGAGTGAACCAAGGGCTATATCTGTTCCTGGTTCTAAATTGTTTGAATGGGGCATGCTTATTTAAGATGGTGAGGAAAGCACTTTTAACGAATAACCAGGCATCCTCTACTGTCGGAATGAGGTTAATATCCTTCCAGGATCCCCGGGCCAGGTCGATTCGAAAGGCCTGCTCGCTGAAGTGTTTCAGGGAGCGTTTGACAGGGGTGGTCGTTTGACCGCAGACCCATTACGGACGCAGGCAATGAGGCAGTGATCTCTGAGATCCTGGTTGAAGACAGCAGAGGTGTATATAGAGGACAGGTTGGTTAGGATGATATCTATGAAGGTGCCCGTGTTTACGGATTTAGGGTTGTACCTGGTAGGTTCATTGATAATTTGTGTGAGATTTAGGGCATCAAACTTAGATTGTAGGATGGCCGGGGTATTACGCATGTCCCAGTTTAGGTCACCTAACAGCACGAGCTCTGAAGATAGATGGGGGGGCAATCAATTCACTTATGGTGTCCAGGGCACAGCTGGGGGCAGAAGGTGGTCTATAACAAGCGGAAATGGTGAGAGACTTGTTTCTGGTAAGGTGATTTTTTTTAAAGTAGGAGCTCAAACTGTTTGGGCACAGACCTGGATAGTAAGACAGAACTCTGCAGGCAATCTCTGCAGTAGATTGCAACTCCGCCCCCTTTGGCAGTTCTATCTTGACGGAAAATGTTATAGTTAGGGTTTTGGTGGTCTTCCTAAGCCAGGATTCAGACACGGCTAGGACATCCGGGTTGGCAGAGTGTGCTCAAGCAGTGAACAAACAAATTTAGGGAGGAGGCTTCTAATGTTAACATGCATGAAACCAAGGCTTTTACGGTTACAGAAGTCAACAAATGAGAGCGCCTGGGGAATGGGAGTGGAGCTAGGCACTGCAGGGCCTGGATTAACCTCTACATCACCAGAGGAACAAAGGAGGTAACGGTTACAGAAATGTTTTACTGGCTATGACTGTGATATGTTGTTGTTTATTTACCTAATGTTGAATGTACTGACAGTAAGTCACTCTGGATAAATGTAAATGTATACTGGTATGTGAAAATTAACATAGCTAAATGAACTGCAAAGCCCACTGGGTATTTTTATTAGCCTTTTTTCGGGGCTAATAAGAATAATACTCGGCCTGCTTTGCTCATTTTTACATATACATTTATATGTAGTTCCTTTTGCAGATGCTCTTATCACACCATAGTTCCATCAGACTGATTCCAATGCAGGGTGAAAGGGGGCCACAAAATGGTGAACCGCTATAAAAAAAAATGTTTAGCAAAGTATTTTGCATTTTGAAAAAATAAATTACCGCTCTGCAAAGTGTCTTGTAGTTCAGCCCAGTGTAATACAAAATACAAAAATACAAATCATCTTTGCTTATGTCTGTCTGTCGGTCTGTCTGGGCCAGTTGCCCTGACCTACTGATCTCTCTTATGCAATAAGCTACAGACAGAGAGACAGATAGACTGGGTTGTTTTAGTCACGCATAGCAACACGAAACGCTGTGGCACCCTGACCAATCCACTGGGAAGGTTCCATCTAAAGAAGGCTACAACAAAACACACAAACAAACTCACATCAGTGTATTTCACAAAGAGGAAATAGAAGAATGAGAGAAAAGCAGAGAGATACTACTCTTGCTTGATAAAGGAGCATACTGAGCCACAGAGGCACTCAGTCAACCCCAATGGATGAGAGTACGAGGGTGCCACTGGTGGACATTCTGTGCATAGGCCATGAAACCCTAAAGCACAGGTGTCAAACTCATTCCACGGGGGGCCGAGTGTCTACGGGTTTTCGCTCCTCCCTTGTACTTGATTGATGAATTAACATCACTAATTAGTTAGGAACTCCCCACACCTGGTTGTCTAGGGCTTTATTGAAAGGAAAAAACAAAAACCTGCAGACACTAGGCCCTCCGTGGAATGAGTTTGACACCCCTGCCCTAAAGCTTCACTCTGCAATCAGTGACAATATACAACTTCCCTTGCTGTAATTCCATATGTGTTATTTCATAGATTTGATGTCTTCACTATTATTCTACAATGTAGAAAATAGTAAAAATTAAGAAACACCCTGGAATGAGTAGGTGTGTCCAAACCTTTCACTGCACTGTATACATATTGATTCTTGAAGAATATGACTTATAAATACCTCATGAGCTTGGTTCAACTGTCGTACCTCATCGGAAGCCAAAATGTAAGCTTGTTTTACTTCTAGCTTTCACCCTCAAGAGTCTAAGCCCTGTCTAACCTAAAGGGGGGGGGGGGGGGTCATACTTAAGATGGTCATACCAAGGACTATTTAGCTATTTGATTTATAATTTTAAGACCCGTTAAAGTATAAAAAAAGTATTTGATGAAACATTCAATTTGGCAGTAATGCTATTAGCCAATAGAAATGCATTTAATAGCAGATTCATTACATGGAACAACAGATAGTCCCCAAAAAATATAAAGGAAGTTTGTTGTCTGTCTTATATCTGAGAGATGGATTTATTCTCTTATTTTAGGCACCAAACTATCTCCATATACAATGTGTTTGGAAAATATACAGACCCCTTGACTTTTTCCACATTTTGTTACCTTACAGCCTTACTCAAAAATAATGTTTTTATTCCCTCACCAATCTACACAGAACACCCCTTAATAACAAAGAAAAACTGGTTTTTATAATTTTTTGCAAATTTATAAAAGAAAACTGAAATAGTACATTTACATAAGTATTCAGACCCTTTACTCAGTACTTTGTTGAAGCACCATTGGCAGTGATTACAGCCTCAAGTCGTCTTGGGTATGACACTACAAGCTTGGCACGCATGTATTTGGGGAGTTTCTCCCATTTTTCTCCGCATATCTTCTCAAGCTCTGTCAGGTTGGGGAGAATCGCTGCACAGCTATTTTCAGGTCTCCCCAGAGATGTTCGATCGGGTTCAAGTCCAGGCTCTGGCTAAGCCACTCAAGGACATTCAGAGACTTGTCCCATAGCCACTCCTGCGTTGTCTTGATTGTGTGCTTAGGGTCGTTGTCCTATTGGAAGGTGAACCTTCGCCCCAGTCTGAGGTCCTGAGCGCTCTAGAGCAGGTTTTCATCAAGGATCTCTCTGTACTTTGTTCTGTTCATCTTTCCCTCGATCCTGACTCCCAGTCCCTGCCGCTAAAAAACATCCCCACAGCATGATGTTGCCACCACCATTCTTCACAGTAGGGATGGTGCCAGGTTTCGTCCTGATGTGATGCTTGGCATTCAGGCCAAATAGTTCAATCTTGGTTTCATCAGACCAGAGATTGTTGTTTCTCATGGTCTGAGCGTCCTTTAGGTTCCTTTTGACAAACTCCAAGCGGGCTGTCATGTGCCTTTCACTGAGGAATGGCTTCTGTATAGCCACTCTACCATAAAGGTCTGGTGGGGTGCTGTAGATTGCTGTCCTTCTGGAAGGTTCTCCCATCTCCACAGAGGAACTCTGGAAATCTGTCAGAGTGACCATCGGGTTCTTGGTCATTTCTCTGACCAAGGCCCTTCTTCCCTGATTTCTCAGTTTGACCGGGCGGCCAGCTCTAGTAAGAATCTTGGGGGTTCCAAACTTCTTCCATTTAAGAATGATGGAGGACACTGTGTTCTTGGGGACCTTCTAATGCTGCAGACATTTTTTGGTACCCTTCCCCAGATCTGTGCCTCGACAATCCTGAGCTCTACGGACAATTCCTTTGACCTCATGGCTTGGTTTTTGCTCTGACATTCACTGTCAACTGTGGGACCTTATATAGACAGATGCGTTCCTTTCCAAATCATGTCCAATCAATTGAATTTACCACAGGTGGACTCCAATCAAGTTGTAGAAACATCTCAAGGATGATTTACAATTGGCTCATTCATCCCCCTCCTCTCCCCTGTAACTATTCCCCAGGTCGTTGCTGCAAATGAGAACGTGTTCTCAGTCAACTTACCCGGTAAAATAACGGATAAATAAAAAAAATAAAAAATAAAAAATGATTAATGGAAACAGGATAGAGCTTAGCTCAAATTTGAGTCTCATAGCAAAGTCTCTGAATATTTATGTAAAATTTGCTAAAAAAAAATAAAATAAAACGTTTTTGCTCTGTCATTATAGGGTATTGTGTGTAGATTAATGAGAAAAATAAATAAAACATTTTAGAATAAGGCTGTAACGTGACAAAATGTGGAACAAGTCAAGGGGTCTGAATACTTTCTGAATACAGTGAATAATTCCATTAATTAGATTAACTGGTACCGGGGACCTTCAGATGAGGCTTGTGGGCATCCTAGAGCGCCATCGTGTTCATGAGTCTCATCTTTCAATAGAGTGGACATAATCCTTTGTAGGCCAGACCAATATTCGGGATGTCTCATGGTCTGACAAACACCGCTCTAGCTCTGCCACGTTTAGCAGATATGTAAGGTCGATATTGGTGGATGCAGTGGATTGAGACTTAGCCCATGCAACACAGATATCTCTATCTTAAACAGACGGATTTTGATGGGGATTTTGTTATTATGTTAATTAGATTTTTGCTGAGTGTGCGGAAATTGCAGGCTACGGGTTAATGTAAAACAATGGCCACAGAGCAGCGCATACCAGTGAGGGTTGGCTGTTAATTTGGGAACTGGTAATGGCTGTCTGGTATCCAGATCCTGGGGAGCCTAACTAGCAGGCAGTTTTCCGCCTGTCCAGATCTGTAGACCCCTGCTCCCTGACTGTGCCCTGCCAATGCCCTCTACCTCTCCCTACCCCCCTCTTCTACCCCTGTAGAGACCTCTCTCACCCATACTCATCACCCCTTTATGCCTGCCTTAACAACACTTCATCCCCTCCTCTCCCTTCAGTGATCTTCTGATGCTGTCTATGCCTACTGGTAACTATCCCCTCTCACCACATTTATACTCATTTACATCTCTCTCTCTCTCTCTCTCTCTCTCTCTCTCTCTCTCTCTCTCTCTCTCTCTCTCTCTCTCTCTCTCTCTCTCTCTCTCTCTCTCTCTCTCTCTCTCTCTCTCTCTCTCTCTCTCTCTCTCTCTCTCTCTCTCTCTCTCTCTCTCTCTCTCTCTCTCTCTCTCTCTCTCTCTCTCTCTCTCTCTCTCTCTCTCTCTCTCTCTCTCTCTCTCTCTCTCTCTCTCTCTCTCTCTCTCTCTCTCTCTCTCTCTCTCTCTCTCTCTCTCTCTCTCTCTCTCTCTCTCTCTCTCTCTCTCTCTCTCTCTCTCCCCCCCTCTCTCCCTCCCTCCCTATGGAGTGGGCTAACTGACTGAGACAGTGGGAGGTTGGTGAGTGGGGAAGTAGTGGGTGCCATGGGTATGACTGGAACACAATCCCATTCTAAAGGATATTTGAGATCATCAGAGGGTATTAAACATTTAGAAACAAAGGCGGGATTTCTCCCAGTGATTTCTGTGCTCTTTTGAGAACCTCAGAAAGCATACGAAGAAAACAACCAAGACAACAGAGATTACGCTAACAATCAAACATTGTAGTAACTGTTTAACAGTTGTGTGAACATGCTAATCATTAACAATGTATGTGTGAACATTATAACGGTCAGATTAGGGCTGTTGTTTCAGGCTTTTCTGGAGGTTAATCATAAAGCTGTGTCCTGTTTGGCTCCTTTGTGTTCTGTTCCTCTGACTGTTAAATAAACAATAGGCCAAGATAGAAGAGCTTCTCAACGCAACGCACAGTCATGCTGAAATATTCATCATCTTTGTTATGTTATGGGACAGAGAGAGAAATCACAGCGGAAAGGAGAGGGAAAACCTTTTACACCAAGCAATATAAGTCACATCCGTTGTATTTTTAAATGCCATACAACAACTACAGTACTATTTAAAGAGAGTGAAAAAATTGTGTGATCCCATTGTTGTCCTTCCTGTGTGCTACACAGTGAATTTCGTTGTCAGATTTATGTCAAGGTTGCCATCAATATGTATCAATTACACTAAAAGCCAGAACACAACATATTCTAAAATACAACACTAAATAGCCTAACTCTTTTAGACTCCTGGGGCCTCATTTATCAATCATTCGTAAGCACAAATCTGCTCGTAAACCATGCAGGGGAAACACTTCACGCAAAGTGGGAGATTTATCAATATGAACATTTGCTTGAGTGTGTGCATAAACTCAGCCTATGCTGCCCTTCAGTCTCTTACAGAACAGGGCTGTGGGCAGCTGAGCGAAAATGGAGGCAAACTAAACCTACAGAGGACCTATCATCCTTTCACTCCCTCCTCTAATTCCCTGTATCCAAGTGCTAAAGCCATTTCTATCACTCTACATTTCAAGCTTCTGCCTCTAACTGTAGGAAACTCTTTTCCACCTAATCCTCCCTCCTTAAACCTCCACCCCCTTCCCTACCCTCTTCACCCTCTGCAGACAACTTTGTCAACCACTCTGAATAGAAGGTTGACAACATTTACTCAGCCTATTGAGTCCACTGGTCCCACTCACACAGAACTACCCTATGCCTTGACCTCTTTCTCCCCTCTCTCCAGATTAAATTCTGCGACTAGTGAGGTTCGGCCTTCAGACAACCTAACCGCTTGATCCCATCCCCTCTGTTCTCCAGACCATCTCTGGAGACCTTCTCCAATTCCTAACTTCCCTCATCGACTCATACCTGAGAACTGGCTGCGTCCCCTCTGACTTCAAAAAAGCCCGAGTTGCTCCCCTACTCAAGAAACCAACACTCGACCCTCTGACGTCAAAAACTTCAGACCGGTATTCCTTTTTTCTTTTCTTTCCAAAACAAGTTGAGCATGCTGTCTCTGACCACCTCTCTCACTATCTCTCAGAGTTAAATAAAGGTTAAATAAAATACAAATTTAAAATATCTTCTTGACCCTAACCAGTCAGGCTTCAAGATGGGTTACTCAACCGAGACTGCTCTTCTCTGTGTCATGGAGGCTCTCCTCTGTTCTCATCCTCCTAGATCTATCCGCTGACTTCGACACTGTGAACCATCAGATCCTCCTCTCCTGCCTCTCAGGGCTGGGCGTCACAGGCTCTGCACACTCTTGGATTGCATCCTACCTGGCACCCCACACCTACCAGGTGACGTGGAGAGGATCTGTGTCTGCACCACGTACTCTCACTACTGGTGTCCCCCAGGGATCGGTTCTAGGCCCTCTCATCTTATCTTTATAAATCAAGTCACTCCACTCCGTTATATACTCACATGGTCTCTCCTATCATTGCTATGTGGATGACACTCAACCACTTTTCTCCTTCCCCCCTTTTGACACCCAGGTGGTGACACGCGTCTCTGCATGCCTGGCAGATATCTCAGCTTGGATGTCGGCCCACTACCTCAAGCTCAACGTTGACAAGACAGAGCTGCTCTTCCTCCTAGGGAAGGCCTGCGCATTCCAAAACCTCCATAATGTCCCCCTCCCAGAGTGCAAAGAACCTTGGCGTGACACTAGACAATGTAGAGTATGACCCTACCTCACACAGGAAGTGGCACAGGTCCTAATTCAGGAACTTGTCATCTCCCGTCTGGACTACTGCAGAAAAGAAAAGAAAGAAGGGATTCCGGTCTGAAGTTTTTGACGTCAGAGGGGTCAAGTGATCTGAGAGTCTTTTGGTGCCTTTTGGCAAACTCCAAGCTGGCTGTCATGTGCATTTTACTGAGGAGTGGCTTCCGTCTGGCCACTCTACCAGAAAGGTCAGATTGGTGAAGTGCTGCGGAGATGGTTGTCCTTCTTGACGGTTCTGCCAGCTCTAGGAAGAGTCTCCGTGGTTCCAAATTTCTTCCATTTAAGAATGATGGAGGACACTGTGTTCCTGGGGACTTCTAATGCTGCAGACATTTTTTGGTACCCTTCCCCAGATCTGTGCCTCGACACAATCCTGTTTCAGAGCTCTATGGACAATTCCTTTGACCTCATGGCTTGGATTTTGCTCTGACATGCACTGTCAAATGTGGGACCTTATATAGATACAGTGGGGAGAACAAGTATTTGATACACTGCCGATTTTGCAGGTTTTCCTACTTACAAAGCATGTAGAGGTCTGTAATTTTTTATCATAGGTACACTTCAACTGTGAGAGATGGAAAATCCAGAAAATCACATTGTATGATTTTTAAGTAATGAATTAGCATGTTATTGCATGACATACAGTGGGGAGAACAAGTATTTGATACACTGCCGATTTTGCAGGTTTTCCTACTTACAAAGCATGTAGAGGTCTGTCATTTTTATCATAGGTACACTTCAACTGTGAGAGACGGAATCTAAAACAAAAATCCAGAAAATCACATTGTATGATTTTTAAGTAATTAATTAGCATTTTATTGCATGACATAAGTATTTGATACATCAGAAAAGCAGAACTTAATATTTAGTACAGAAACCTTTGTTTGCAATTACAGAGATCATACGTTTCCTGTAGTTCTTGACCAGGTTTGCACACACTGCAGCAGGGATTTTGGCCCACTCCTCCATACAGACCTTCTCCAGATCCTTCAGGTTTCGGGGCTGTCGCTGGGCAATACGGACTTTCAGCTCCCTCCAAAGATTTTCTATTGGGTTCAGGTCTGGAGACTGGCTAGGCCACTCCGGGACCTTGAGATGCTTCTTACGGAGCCACTCCTTAGTTGCCCTGGCTGTGTGTTGCGGGTCGTTGTCATGCTGGAAGACCCAGCCACGACCCATCTTCAATGCTCTTACTGAGGGAAGGAGGTTGTTGGCCAAGATCTCGCGATACATGGCCCCATCCATCCTCCCCTCAATACGGTGCAGTCGTCCTGTCCCCTTTGCAGAAAAGCATCCCCAAAGAATGATGTTTCCACCTCCATGCTTCACGATTGGGATGGTGTTCTTGGGGCTGTACTCATCCTTCTTCTTCCTCCAAACACGGCGAGTGGAGTTTAGACCAAAAAGCTCTATTTTTGTCTCATCAGACCACATGACCTTCTCCCATTCCTCCTCTGGATCATCCAGATGGTCATTGGCAAACTTCAGACGGGCCTGGACATGCGCTGGCTTGAGCAGGGGGACCTTGCGTGCGCTGCAGTATTTTAATCCATGACGGCGTAATGTGTTACTAATGGTTTTCTTTGAGACTGTGGTCCCAGCTCTCTTCAGGTCATTGACCAGGTCCTGCCGTGTAGTTCTGGGCTGATCCCTCACCTTCCTCATGATCATTGATGCCCCACGAGGTGAGATCTTGCATGGAGCCCCAGACCGAGGGTGATTGACCGTCATCTTGAACTTCTTCCATTTTCTAATAATTGCGCCAACAGTTGTTGCCTTCTCACCAAGCTGCTTGCCTATTGTCCTGTAGCCCATCCCAGCCTTGTGCAGGTCTACAATTTTATCCCTGATGTCCTTACACAGCTTTCTGGTCTTGGCCATTGTGGAGAGGTTGGAGTCTGTTTGATTGAGTGTGTGGACAGGTGTCTTTTATACAGGTAATGAGTTCAAACAGGTGCAGTTAATACAGGTAATGCGTGGAGAACAGGAGGGCTTCTTAAAGTAAAACTAACAGGTCTGTGAGAGCCGGAATTCTTACTGGTTGGTAGGTGATCTTCACAAGGTTTTCACACACTGTTGCTGGTATTTTGGCCCATTCCTCCATGCAGATCTCCTCTAGAGCAGTGATGTTTTGGGGCTGTTGCTGGGCAACACAGACTTTCAACTCCCTCCAAAGATTTTCTATGGGGTTGAGATCTGGAGACTGGCTAGGCCACTCCAGGACCTTGAAATGCTTCTTACGAAGCCAGTCCTTCGTTGCCCGGGCGGTGTGTTTGGGATCATTGTCATGTTGAAAGACCCAGCCACGTTTCATCATCTAAAGGGTTCTACCCAGCACCAAAAAGGGTTCACCTATGGGGACAAACTGAAGTACCCTGTATGGTTCTACTTAGCACTTTTTTTCTAAGAGTACACAAGAACTTTTCAAAACCAAAAACACCTTGGGATTTATACTGTTACAGTCTGTCCAATCAGCCCAATACTGACATACCAACCTCTCCTGTTCATCAGCTTTATCTCCCATGGAAAACACACACACACACACACACACACACACACACACACACACACACACACACACACACACACACACACACACACACACACACACACACACACACACACACACACACACACACACACACACACACACACACACACACACACACACACACACACACACACACACACACAGTTCTCCTTGTTCAGCATCTATGACCAGCTGGGACTGAATCATCCTGACATGCTTTGAAGAGGAATAGATCATTCTGGCCCAAGCATTAAGGCCAGCTAGTGTGTGTAATCAGTGTGTGTGGTGTGTGATCAGTGTGTGTGTGTGTGTGTGTGTGCGGTGTGTGATCAGTGTGTGTGTGTGTGTGTGTACAGCTGCTGTTACTATATCAGGACTGGACCAACTGAGCTAAACAAAGTTCACTGCAGTAAAAAAAACAACTTACGGTGCATTTGTCATTTCTCTCTCTCATTCTCTCTCTCTCTTCCCCATACTCATCCGTGAGAAATTATAAGACAAGAGTTTATTTACATAACTTTCAGACTCTACCAAAATAAATCTACCTACAAAAAGAGAAACATTCACTTTGTACAAAAATATGATTCTTTGTTCCTTCTAGACATAATATGTGATTATCATAGTAGCAGTAGAATAGGTCCTATCTAAGCTTAACTAGAGCATGCAGTTTCACCTGTACATGTTATAGAAGTATTTACAGTCATTCAACATGAATGCATCTGATTAAGACACAACACACTGAGCTCTGGGCACGTCTCATACGGTTAAAATAGAGTTATGGCTAGAAGGGATGCAGCTAATGTCAAGGTCATGTCACACTCTCGCTGTGAACTTAGACTTTGAACAAACCTACCCACCCACCGAAAGCCAGCTTAGTTAGTTAATGCTTGTTAGCTTGCAAAGGCGGTAGTTAAAATTGTCAAAACAAAGTTGTTTGTAGCAAGTGTAGCCAATATCAGTTTGACAACTAAGGCATAGTGATTGCAGTGATGTTCCCCTTAAATGTACAACTACGGCGTTAACGTGTACTACGATCAAAACATAATGATTCTAAACACTCTCCAAAGTCACAAATTCGGCAGACAAGTTCTAAACTTTCGCTGGAATTTAAAATAACTTTTGACATTAGCTGCAGCCCTTCTTAAATAAGGTTTCTTTGATACGTCAGTAAAGGCACTGAGACACTATTGAGACACAGCCATAGGGATCATGGGTAGTGTAGTTTGAGAATCCAGGCCTACGTGAGCCCTATGAGTGTTTGACTGGTAAGAAAGAAGATTATACCTCTGTAAGAAGAGTCTACCGTGGTCCATATTATCAACTGCAGGATCCCTGTTCCCATGCCGTTATAACTGTTCCTCAACTAAACATGATCATCTTCCCTATTGTCCCGTCTTACACCTATAAACATTGATGGTCTCCCCTAATATTTTGACTGATTACACTTTTCGCTACTGCTGTTTCAGTAGCAACTCCTCCTCGTTGGTACCCTCACCACTTCATCCACTCCTCCACTGCCCTACCCTCTCGCCATGCTTCTCTTTATCCCTCTCTGCACCTCTCTCGCCATGCTTCTCTTTATCCCTCTCTGCACCCCTCTCGCCATGCTTCTCTTTATCCCTCTCTGCACCCCTCTCGCCATACTTCTCTTTATCCCTCTCTGCACCTCTCTCGCCATGCTTCTCTTTATCCCTCTCTGCACCCCTCTCTCCATGGTGTCGTCTGTTCCTGCTTTTCTTCAGCTCCTGGATGTGTTTCCATTTTCCTGCCCCTAACCCCGCCCCCTGCCCTCTCCCCCCTCTCCTATTGGCCGGCCTCTTTTCCTGCCACAGCGAATCACAGTAGTCCTCCAGCGAGCCAATGGGAGAACTCATCACACGCAGATAATCCTTATAGCGCTGACGAGACTCAGCCCCGGGGCGAACTTCGACGCTGGGGTCCTCGCTGGGCTTGGTCCGCCCATCCAGATTCCCGTAGGGAATGAGACGAAGTGTAAGGCGGAGCAGAGTGTGTGTGAAGTGTGTGTGTTCCTGTGCCACACACACATACACGCCAGCGTCGGCAGGATGGAGAGAGCGGATGAGAAAACCACGGTCTGTAAAGACCACTCTGTCATCTGGCCTCACCTAGGAGAGGGGGTGAGATGAGAGAGTACACTTGCTATAAGCAGTCATATACTGTAGTACTCTATAAAGACAACCATATAATAGGAATGAAACATTGGACAGACTTTTAGCCTAACTCAACCAAGAAAATACAGGGAGATACGCAGGACAACATTGATAATGAAACATGTGGAATGTTTGATATGAGCATCAGGTAGCCTAACGACTAGGAGCATTGGACCAGTAACAGAAAGGTTACTGGTTCAAATCCCTGAGTTGACTAGGTGAAAAATCTGCCGATGTGCTCTTGAGCAAGCCACCTAACCCTAATTGGTCCAAGGTCGCCGTCAATAATGGTGGATCCCTGGCTCTGACCCCACCCTCAGGAGGAGTGGGATATGCAAAGAAAAGAAAATCCAATTCACTTGTACGTGTGAAATAGGACAAATGTGAGCACCTAATTATCGTATCTTATATCTGGGTGAACGAACACTCAGGTCTAACAGGGAAAACCAGACCCATCAACACCAGACTGTAACCCTTCAACAACATGTCACACACACACCAATGCCTCACTCACGCACACAGCTAATTTGCACTCAAGGTGTGTTAAGCATGGTAATGGCCCTTGAAACAGGATGCACATTAAAGGTTTGGGTGCGGTGCTTGTCGACTGATGGGGTCAGAGGTGTGTGTGTCACGGTCAGTGGTGCTAGTGTAGCAGAGTGATAATGGTCTTCCCTCCATGCCCACAAACATCCCCTGTGATTCATCAGGTGACACGGCCTAAAACAACACAGCTGGGCTGTGTGTGTATGTGAGAGAGAGAGGGAGCAAGCGGGAACGTTTCAAAGCATACCTCCCCCCTGCCAGCGGTGAAGAGGAAGAGATCATTCTGGCCAGCTAGTGTGTGTGATCTGTGTGTGCGTGTTGATGTTGATGATGTGTAGTTGAGCCAGAGGCAGCAGACCGTACAGCTGGGATATGATTGGAGTCTGGACATGGTGTCCCATATAGAGGTTCTAGTGTTTAGCACTGTGCTATTATAGATATATACTTTACAGGCGGAATCTGACTGTAGTTTGTAGAGAGTAGAGTGGAATGTACTGTACTGTGTGTTTCACATGATTCTGCATTTATTCTGAGTATGTTTTGTTTGAGTCAACCGTTTGGAGACACCAGCTCTTAGGTTTTATAGCTGAGTTTTACAAGGGGATGTGTTCAGCGGATATGGGGGACATGAAACACAGTGAATTAACAGATACTGATATGCAGGTGTTCTGACCAGCTGGTCCAAGGTACTTCCTGTCACAGACGGTCTGGATTGGAAATGATGGAAAGAGAAGAAGAAGAGAGAGAGGGAGAGGGAGAGATAGTGATAGGTGGGGTGGGGGGAAGAAACTGAAGAAACGGAGGGTGAAGATTTGAAAAGGGAGGAAGGGATTGAGGAGAGGTAGACATACGGAATGAGTTGGAGGACAGAAGGAAGGAACGGAAAAGAGAGAGAAAGTGTGATGGGAGGAAAGGAAAGGCTGGAGAGTGAAATGTTGAAATAAAACAGACAACACCCGCTCCTATATTAAGTCCAGCTGTAAGACCGCACACACACACACACACACACACACACACACACACACACACACACACACACACACACACACACACACACACACACACACACACACACACACACACACACACACACACACACACACACACACACACACACACACACACACACACACACACACACACACACACACACACACACACACACACACACACACACACACAAAATACAGTATCAGGGATCTAAAGTGCGACCAATTTGGATAGGTGGCAAAATATTTTGCTGTGCGACCAGGAGTTTCAGTTTAGGAGCACTGCGCGACTAGGAAAACACTATAATAGTTCTAATGATAAGGCTTTGCTGTACCGTTGTTTCTGAGTACCCTAGAGAAAAAAGCAAGTGCAAATTCAATAGCGTCATGGTTGCACCACAACTGGAGCATAAATGGCTTGCTTGTAGCCCAACCAGGTCAAAAGATCTGACCCATATTACTGGTGCAACATTTTATTTTTCTATAGCAGATTGCATTAAACGTATTAAACGGCAATTATTGTGAACTCAGTGCGGTTCCCTTACTTTTTTAGTAGTGGTTTCTTTGCAGCAATTCGACCACGAAGCCCTGATTCACACAGTCTCCTCTGAACAGTTGATGTTGAGATGTGTCTGTTACTTGAACTCTGTGAATCATTTATTTGGGCTGCAATTTCAAGGCTGGTATTTCTAATGAACTTATCCTCTGCAGCAGAGGTAACTCTGGGTCTTCCTTTCCTGTGGCGGTCCTCATGATGGACTGTCGTTTCTCTTTGCTTATTTGAGCTGTTCTTGCCATAATGTGGACTAGGGTCTTTTACCATATATGGCTATTTTCTGTATATCACCCCTACCTTGTCACAACACAACTGATTGGCTCAAACGCATCAAACGCAAATTAACATTTAACAAGGCACACGTGTTCATTGAAATGCAGCCCACCTCATAAGCTGGTTGAGAGAATGGCAAGATTGTGCAAAGCTGTCATCAAGGCAAAGGGTGGCTACTTTGAAGAATCTCAAATATACAATATATTTAGATTTGTTTAACACTCTTTTGGTTACTACATGATTCCATATTTGTTATTTCATAGTTTTGATGTCTTCACTATTATTCTACAATGTAGAAAATAGTAAAAATAAAGAAAAACCCTGGATTGAGTAGGTGTGTCCAAACCTTTGACAGGTACTGCATATGTGAACACACCCACATTCATAAAACATGTCGTGGGTCGTTCTAAAACGACTTGCGTGTCGTTAACCATTTGTTTACACACTCATGTTACCTCATTGGCTAGCTAGCTGACAACCTGGTAATTCTTCCAAACATTTGGGGGCACAGAAAGTAAGGAAAGGGGATAGCTTACTCAGGAGATCAATGTTCATAGCAATGAATGAATAATAGGCCTCTTGCATGTCGTCATCACAAATCTGACATTTTTAAAAAGACAATTTTCAATGTAATGCGTCTCAATAGGAAAAGTGTGCTTTTACACAATGCAGAAACCTAATATTCCACAAATGACTAATTTCAATAACAGGTATTTGTGTCAACATCTTAGCTTTTATAATAAACTAACAGTGTTGCAAATTTGTTTCTAGGGCACAACATGTGTTTCAAAAGTAGCTAGAATGAATATACCCTAGGCCCATTATAAGCTGTATCTCAAGCAATTCAAAAATATATATTTTCTTGTGCTCCTAAATTTCATTTGGTGCTCCTAACTTTTTAAATTCCTGTACAGTATATAATAAAGGTTGAAGAAAAGCTTCTCTAAAGGTTATTCCACCAGTAGTGTGTGTGTGGACAGCGGTTAGGGTGAATGTTCTTATCTGTGGGACTTCTCCTTTGTTTGGATTAGAAAGACAATTATGTTAAATAGCATCTGTACCACACACTATTCAACATAGTCATGGTCAAAATATTCCAGCGAGAGTACTCCTGTATCCAATCTTTCAACCTCCTTCCCATTGTGTTGCTAACCCACAAACCCATGGCCCTGCCTGGGGAGGACAGTGTTATGGTGTCCCCTGTAG
This sequence comes from Salvelinus alpinus, assembly GCF_045679555.1. Lineage (NCBI taxonomy): Eukaryota > Metazoa > Chordata > Actinopteri > Salmoniformes > Salmonidae > Salvelinus > Salvelinus alpinus. The sequence goes on along the minus strand of NC_092100.1, from coordinate 35,026,822 downwards.
AGGCACACATAAACACACTCACAATCATACACACTCACATCACACATGGCCAATAAAGAAAGCGGGGAAGGTCTGGGGTAAAATGTTGAGGTGACAGGGAAAAGAGGGGACATGAGGAGAAGTAAAACAAGGGGAGAAGAGAGGATGGAGGAGGAAGGCGAGGGGAGAGGGGTGATGAGAAGAGAACGATAGGGGAGGTAGAAGGGACAAGGAGATGGTGTAATAACTGAAGGTGTTGATTAGGCCAGTCTCTGTCATCTGGTTAAGGAGATGAGTGTCAACTTCAATGAGTTGCTCTGCTCCCCTTTCCTTACCAAAACACCCCCACCCTCTCCCTGTCCCTCTCTCGATTCCTCACCTCCCAGACCCACTACTCTAACACAAACACATGTATCTCGCCATCTCTCTCTCTTTCTGTTTCTCTCTCTCTCTTTTCTTCACGCCTCCTCAAATATATCCTCTTCCATGTAAAATACAAATAAAACCCTTTCCTCTATCTCCATCTCTCTTTCTGTTTCTTGCTCTCTCTTGCTCTTCCAGTGTCTGGTCTCAGTCAATCACCACCTGTCTAGCAGAGAAAGGGTATCTGAAGGTTCTATTTCCTCATAATGATCAGTGAGTTCAGGGAGAGAAGAGAAGAGATGAGGTGGCAGAAGGAAGAGGAGAAGAGCATGAGAAAGAGAGAGAAAAATATGGATATTTGTATGGGCTGTGTTTCTGCACAACTATCATTATCACTCCTCTCCATCTTGAAGTCACTAGTGTTTGACCCCTGGTCATCGGCTCTCTGCTCTACAGAGAAGAGAGTTGACAGTTGAATGTGTAGGACTTAGACAAGGTTACTCATCAAACATCAAACAAGGAGAAGACCTGATGCATATACTGTTACATACTACACAGTGGTGGAAAAAGTACCAAATTGTCATACTTAAGTAAAAGTAAAGATACATTCATAGAAAATGACTCAAGTAAAAGTGAAAGTCATCCAGTAAAATACTACTTGAGCAAAAGTCTAAAAGTATTTGGTTTAAACTATACTTAAGTATCAAAAGTAAAAGTATAAATAATTTCAAATTACTTCTATAAGGCAATCCAAACGGCACAAATATATTGTTTTTTATTTATTAATTGTAACGAGTACTTTTGGGTGTCAGGGAAAATGTATGGAGTAAAAAGTACATTATTTTCTTTAGGAATGTAGTGGGGGCAAAAGTAAAAGTAAAAACAAAATATGAATAGTAAAGTAAAGTACAGATACCCCAAAAAACAACTTAAGTAGTAGTTTGAAGTATTTTTACGGAAGTACTTTACACCACTGATACTACAATCTTAGAAAAAAAGGTGCTAAGTTGAACCATACAGGGTTCATCAGTTTGTCCCTACAGGGAAACCCTTTTTGGTGCTGGGTAGAACCCTTTAAATAGAACCCTCTATGTAGTGTTCTTCAAAGAACCTTTATATGGTTCTACCTAGAACCCTCTATGAAGGGTTCTGCCTAAAACCCTCTATGAAGGGTTCTATCAAGAATCCTATTATTGTTGGGGGGTTCTTCCTAGAACCCTTTACGGAGATTTTTCCAGCCTTATCAGGCTTTAAAATGTAATTATGACAATACATTACCTACAGTTCATTGGGAAAGTATTCAGACCCCTTGACTTTTTCCATGTTTTGTTACGTTACAGCCTTATTCTAAAATGTATTAAATTATTAAATTTCCTCATCAAGCAAAAACAGGTTTTTAGATATTTTTTCTAATTTATAATAATTTGGCAGCGATTACAGATGAATTTACCACAGGTGGACTCCAATCAAGTTGCAAACACACCTCAAGGATGATAAATGGAAACAGGATGTACTTGAGCTTCTACTTTAATACATTTTAGAATAAGGGTATAACATAACAAAATGTGGAAAAAGTTAATGGGTCTGAATACTTTCCAAATGCACTGTATATAAGGCCTTTCTTCTAGTGCCTAGTTATACCCTAACACAGGGTTGTTAGGAATCTCCTGGTTTACAGGCCACATCAGGCCTGTAAGTCACAATATGGTGGCTTGCAAAGTGATGTGTAATTCCTATTGGAGTAAGGACAGAGTTAGGATAGCCAACAAAAGGCATTGTTAATCACCCACAACCAGCATACTGCCAGGCTAGGGAAGACTGACTACTGAAACTGCCTCAATCATCTACACTGGAACAACCATCTCAGTGGGGGGGGCAATAAATCTAATAACTAACAGATTGGATAAGTTTAGAAAACTGAATGTTATTTATCTTTGTGTAGCATAAAATTAATCAACCAATTAATGTAAAAACACAGATATTACAGTAAAACAAACAATTCTGATAATATCCCTGCAATAGAGCATGCTGGGAAATATTATATATGGTTCTATGTAGAACCCTTGCCTTGTAATGAATAATTCTTGCCTTCTAAAGAATCATCAAAGAATCCTTTTTTCCAAAACCGGTTCTTAGGATGTTAAAGGATCTAGTTAGAACCCTTTGCCTTACAAAGAACCCGGTTCTTGGTAGAATCATATCCTTCCACAAAGAACCCTTTTGGAACCCTTTGTTCTAAGAGTGTACCCTTCTTCTGACCTCTTCCTCTCATCCTTCTCTTCCTACAGTAATTCTGGCAGTTCAAAGTCAACCAATCATACTGCTAGAGTTAGAAACGAGCTCCGCTTTCGGTCTGAAGACAACAGCGATCTCAGTGCACTCTGTTACACACACTTCAAATATTTTTTCTATTTATATTTTGATGTGTGTATTTTCTGTAATTTTCTGAAATTCATAAATCCCGGAGCCGACTATGTGCAAAATCTGCCGGTGTGCCTTTGAGCGAGACAGTTAACCCTAGTAGAGCCCCACAGCAGAGGTGTCATAAAACCTAGCGGTCAAACAGGGCAACGGTTCCAATTGTTTCTCCACCATTAATTTTCTCCATGGGAGATTTTAGGAACTTTTAAAATAAGTGCTGTGTTTCTTGTAGGCTTACCCTGGCATGACATTTTGATAACCATGTAAATCTCACTCGGACAAATGGACTTGTATCAATATATTCAGCTCTATTTACTCTCAGATTCTAAAATGCTAATTAGAATCAAAGTAGACTTCACACAAAACTAAAAATCTCTCCAAGTTCCAGGACGTCATCTCTAACTGACACCTTTGCTAACAGGTTTTGTCAATTTAAAACATGCACCAGACAGTTGACAGAATTGTCCATTTAAAGAAATGTTCCCAATTTATTTATTACTACATTTAGCTAACATTAGATAGTTAATCCAAAGATTCTTACCTTTGCCTCGATTCAACAGTCTCGTCCAGATCATCATGACAATCGTAGTTCTTTATGATAGCCACATTAGCAGCGAATTAGCATTTCATTTTTGGTGGGTAAATACAGGCTAATATAATGATCAAAGTCACCTTATCCTAGAGACATTTACACAGTTATTAAAACATAACGCCAGGGTAAGCCTACACGAAAACACAGCCCTTATTTGAAGTGTTTCTAAAATCCCCCATGGGAAAAATGAATGGTGGAAAAAGAAACGATTGGAACCATTTCCCTGTTTGACCAGTAGGTTTTATGGGTATTATGACTCATACTGTGGTACTCTATTGCTGCTGTAAGTCACTCTGGATAAGAGTGTCTGCTAAATGGCTAAAATATGAACATGGCATAAGTCAGGGCAAAATGTGTAGAATTGCAGGAAATTTGCTTAAAAACATTTCTCTCCACCCTATGGCAGAATGTCGAAAATTGCATGACATGAGTTATAAAATTATTATTATAAAAATTATTATTATTTTCTTGCAAAGATTGCTGATCTAGAACATCGAAGCACCCCTCCAGGTTGTTTTGGTTGGTTGTGTTGTTTTGCTGTCATGTAAGGGCACATGATGTAACAGTTAGAGCAGATAAAATGTCTGTTTTTCATCCATGGGACATGATGACTTACAACGAACCTCTGTAGTACTGCCAGTACTGTAAGCCTCTGATAACACAAGATTTACTTCTGTCCTGACCTGACCCCTCTCTACATGCTGTGTGTGTATGCAGAGAGGCAAACGGGTGAGGACCCAAAAGAGGCGAGAAAACATTTCCGCACAGAAGCACGGTGTGAAGTGCAAGAAAAAATGTGCCTATTTTCAGAGAATAAGAACATAATACACATTTGATTAATCTCAATACTCCTAACTTTCCAAACCACAATAGACAGATAAAATAGTTCCAGAGAGAGTTGGGCTCTTTGGTCTGTGTTCAAGGTTTATCATGACATGTAATGAAAATCTCAGTCTCCCCAAACATAAATACATAGCCCACTGGGCACACACTAAATCAACGTTGTTTCCATGTAATTTCAACAAAATTAGGTTGTACCAACGTGGAATAGACGTTGAATTGATGTCTGTGCTCAGGGGGAGGATACTATAAAATCTTTTTTTCAGGTTTTCACTCTCAAAATCACACTTTTGAAAATAGAAAATCAACACAATTGGAAGTTCTATGTCCACAACAATGCTTCAACCACATCAGGAGACCACTTTCCACATCAGGAGACCACTTTTGAGGTCTGGGGAAAATAAAATAAATTAAAAGGGGGGGGTACTTGCTTTTAATTAAATTGCACACCAACAAGAGACCATTGTGTTTCGTTAGCTGTGTTTCTGTAGGGGTTCTTGTAGTGGTGTTTAATGTGAAGGGAGACTTTGCTTAACAAATACCCACCCAATTGATACAAATCATTATGATATCATTCTGCCAGGTAGGCCTACATTGTAATCAACATTTGACTTGGAAAGTTTATTGGGAAAGCCTTTAGAAATGACTGTTTAGGCATGCTAATTGGCTACACTACAACACACAGCAGCACAGAAACAGATGTTATTCTTTACAAAGTTGCAGGAAATACAAATCACTGATGCATTCTTTTCATGAATTATGAGAATGTGCAATTTCACTACTTTTCTAATAAGTACATATATTTAACCTTCGGTGCTCAGTCCAGACGCTCAGCCAATGATTTCGATATGAAGCTTCGAATCTAAACAGCAAATTGGCAAGTGTTGATTTTTTTAATCTAAAATGTCTAGTGTTGTTTCAGGAGTTAAATTCACACTGTTAGAGTGAGATTAACACTCAGTGTTGTAAAATAACCCCAGTTTTGGTGTTAATAACCAGAGTTATTGTTTTACACTTTGGAGAGTAAAACAGTCTCATCAAAACTACACCCATCATTACCATATTTCCCAGCTTGCTTTGCAGGTATTTTTTTTTCTTGGGGGGGGGGGGGTTAATATCTGTGTTTTTGCATGTACATTGATTGAATGATTAATCTTATGCTACACAAAGATAAATAACATATATTTTTCTAAACAAATCCTATCAGTTAGAGACATGTCTTGCACCAGTTACTGAAATGGTTGTTCTGGTTTAAATTGTTTAGGTTGTCTACTTAACCTGAGTTCCTAATAATGGTAGTCATTCTGAATGCAGGTAGAGGGGTGAATAAAAATTCGAACAGTTGGATATCGTAACTCTGGCTGGATTCCAAAAGGAATTACACTTTGTCAGACAGTATCATATGATTTGCAGGCCTGATGTGGCCTGTTATTCGTATAAACCAGGATGTTCCTAACACCACTGTTAGGGTAAAACTAGGCCAACAACATAAAGTAAAATAAGATATGATAACATTTGCCTAGGTAATCATTTGGTGAAAGCCACAGACCTTTAAAATGGAGACCATTTCAACAACCATGTCTCTGTCACTAACAAGTACAGTCATGAGTGGTAACCCTACAATTGACTCGAAAAGAAAAGGCACAATGGGAAATATGCAAAATAGGCTTTACACCATATAGTGTTAAAACAGCCAGAATCACTCACTGTAACAGTGTTTTTGCATAACACTAATAGGAGTTAACTCTAGATTAACACTAGTGTTGAATATAAATAACACTGCGGGTTAATTACACCATAGTGTTAAATTTGAGTAACACTGGCAAATGTAAAGCAGTGTTATTTATTTTAACTATGAAGTATTACATTAACACTCAAAATGTAACACTATAATCAGAGTAATTTTTACACTCTGTAGAGTAGGACCATATGTTATCTGAGGTAGCGTTAAAATGAACTCTTTAAGTGTTTTTGATTTGTCGCTGCAACATTTACTGTGTACACGATTCATGTGGATAGTCTATTTTGAGATCAAAATGGTGAATATTGCAGAAAAGTTTGAATCCCTGTGTGTGTGCATGTGTGTGTGAGTGCTTGTGTGTGTGCTTGTGTGAGTGCTGTCTCACCTCCTCTCTGTGTTCAGCTCCAGGTCTGTGTATGAACCAGCGTATGGTGGCCTGTTGTGATTTGGGGAGACACTCCAGGAAGGTTGAGTTATTCTCCACCCCAAACATTATCCTCTCCTCCACCCTGCCTCCACGCAGAGCTGAGGACACAAAAATGAATCCATGTAGTGTTAATATGGTGATGGTCTGAGCAACACGCATGCACACGCACACACACGAGAAGGTACTGTATCAGGTCAGGGAAGCATTTAAGTCTTGTTTTATCACTTACTGTCATCTGTGTCCCAACACTGGCTGGATGGGTCTCCATGTTTAATGTCTTGTCTCCTAGCTCTCCTGTCAACCCAAAACGCATACATAAAACACACACACACACACGCCACAGGGTCAGGGGTGAAAGGTCAATAAAGGTAATAAGGTCACGTCCTGCTGTCAAGGCAATGTTTGGCTCCATACATACATTATTCAGTGTGAGGTGAGTTCATAGTAGTTAGCTTATAGCAAAACCAGGGGCAACATTTTACTCTTTCAAACGCACACATAATATGGTTCCTGTGGCGTGTGCGTGTATGTGTGTCCTGAGTTCGTATTACAGGTAACAGGAGCTACTTCAGGCTAGGATTTAAGCTGCTCTGTCTGTCCTGATAACCCTGTTAAATATGTCTAACATACTGAACATACTGACAACAACCAGATATGGACAACACACTGAACCCAACATGCTGACAGCCACATATGGATAACACACTGAATACAATAGGGAAAGGGGGATACCTAGTCAGTTATGCTGAATGCCTTCAACTGAAATGTGTCTTCCGCATTTAACCCAACACCTCTGAATCAGAGCGGTACGGGGGGCTGCCTTAATCGACATCTACGTCTTTGGCGCCCGGGGATCAGTGGGTTAACTGCCTTGCTCAGGGGCATAATGACAGATTTCTACGTTGTCAGCTCGGGGATTTGATCCAGCAACCTTTCGGTTACCGGCCCAACGCTCTAAGGCAGATATTCAAGTGCCTCTCTCTCTGAAAGCTATGGATGGATCTATGGATGTTTACACAGTCAACCACATACATTCTATATATTGAGCTTAAACTTCAGCTATATGCCTCCCCCTCTCTCACCATCTCTCTCTATCCGTCATAGATTTAGGTAATGTGTAGAGTTTTGTATTCTGCTGCCTTTACGTCCTCAGATCAGTTTTCAAAGTCCCAACAGGCACCACCAACCAGGATTCCCACTATCCCACAATGCAATAGCGTGACCCTTACTCTCACATCATGCAATGGTGTGACCCCAAACTAAACTCATCAAAAAAGAAATGTCCCTTTTTCAGGACCCTGTCTTTCAAAGATAAATTGTAAAAATCCCAATAACTTAACAGATCTTCATTGTAAAGGGTTTAAACACCGTTTCCCATGCTTGTTCAATGAACCATAAACAATTAATGAACATGCACCTGTAGAACGGTCGTTAAGACACTAACAGCTTATAGACGGTAGGCAATTAAGGTCACAGTTATGAAAACTTAGGACACTAAAGAGGCTTTTCTACTGACTCTGAAAAACACTAAAATAAAGATATCCAGGGTCCCTGCTCATCTGTGTGAACGTGCCTTAGGCATGCTGCAAGGAGGCATGAGGACTGCAGATGTGGCCAGGGCAATAAATTGCCATGTCCGTACTGTGAGACGCCTAAGACAGCGCTACAGGGAGACAGGATGGACAGCTGATCATCCTCGCAGTGGCAAACCACATGTAACAACACCTGCACATGATTGGTACATCCGAACATCACACCTGCGGGACAAGTACAGGATGGCAACAACAACTGTCTGAGTTACACCAGGAACGCACAATCCCTCCATCAGTTCTCAGACTGTCCGCAATAGGCTGAGAGGCTGGACTGAGGGCTTGTAGACCTGTTGTAAGGCAGGTCCTCACCAGACAACACCGGCAACAACATCGCCTATGGCCACAAACCCACCGTCGCTGGACCAGACGGGACTGGCAAAAATTGCTCTTCACTGACGAGTCGCGGTTTTGTCTCACCAGGGGTGATGGTCGGATTCGTGTTTATCGTCGAAGGAATGAGCGTTACACCGAGGCCTGTACTCTGGAGCGGTATCGATTTGGAGGTGGAGGGTCCGTCATGGTCTGGGGCGGTGTGTCACAGCATCATCGGACTGAGCCTGTTGTCATTGTAGGCAATCTCAACGCTGTGCGTTACAGGGAAGATATCTTCCACCCTCATGTGGTACCCTTCCTGCAGGCTCATCCTGACATGACCCTCCAGCATGACAATGCCACCAGCCGTACTGCTCGTTCTGTGCGTGATTTACTGTAAGACAGGAATGTCAGTGTTCTGCCATGGCCAGCGAAGAGCCCGGATCTCAATCCCAATGAGCATGTCCGGGACCTGTTGGATCGGAGGGTGAGGGCTAGGGCCATTCTCCCCAGAAATGTTCATGGGAACTTGCAGGTGCCTTGGTGGAAGAGTGGGGTAACATCTCACAGCAAGAACTGGCAAATCTGGTGCAGTCCATGAGGAGGAGATGCACTGCAGTACTTAATGCAGCTGGTGGCCACACCAGATACTGACTGTTACTTTTGATTTTGACCCCCCCTTGTTCAGGGACACATTATTCAATTTCTGTTCATCACATGTCTGTGGAACGTGTTCAGTTTATGTCTCAGTTGATGAATCTTGTCATGTTAATACAAATAATTACACATGTTAAGTTTGCTGAAAATAAACGCAGTTGACAGTGAGAGGACATTTCTTTTTTTGCTGAGTTTATATAGTCTGACTAGGACACTGCTATAGTCTGACTAGGCTATTTATCCTGGATGCACACACACACAAACAAAAAGAGGACAACGGAGAGTAACAGTAACATTAATCATTAGCGCATCAAAGAGTTTCTCATCAATGCTTCTGCCCTAAGAGAGAGCGAAAGAGGTAGGTGAACACCCATGTGGCACAGAGAAACGCTGAAGAAACAAAAGCCCACCAAAACAAAAAATAGAGAACATATCTGAACACTCTATGACAGTCCCTAGAGCCCTGAATTGGGAGAAAAATAGGGCAAGGTCAGGTAGGATATAAACTTTCTCTCTTCTTCAGGTTCATTAAATCATGCTTGTGGACGTCTTCACATACCTGATCTGACAGTGAAGGATGAACATGTCAGAGTAAATGACAAATTTACCTCATTTCATGAATAACGAAGAGGTAATCTATTGATCCTGAGGCCTGCTATGGTTCAGATACCTTAGATGAAAAGAATAGCAATGTGGCACAGCTGTTGTATATGCTCCTATATAGTTTATTTGTTCTTCAGGCTACAAAATGTTATATTAATATACAGAGAATATGGGACATTTTCTACACCTGGGAAATGTGGATGTATGTACACTGAGTGTACAAAACATTAAGAACACCTTCTCTTTCTATGACATAGACTAACAAGGTGAATCCAGGTGAAAGCTACGATGCCTTATTGATGTCACTTGTTAAATCCAATTCAATCAGTGTAGATGAAGGGAAGGAGACAGGTTAAAGAAGGATTTTTAATCCTTGAGACAATTGAGACATGGATTGTGTATGCATACCATTTAGAGGGTGAACGGGCAAGACAAAATATTTAAAGTGGAACTGACAGCATTTAGCAACATGAAATCTTATACAAATCTGTTCATATACACCCACATGAAGAATATATCACTTTAAAACAATTATGACAAGGGAGGACTTAGATATGGACATTTTCACATTTTCATAAATTCTTTAATTACGTATACCATGGCATTTGTGAAAATTTTATAGCAGTATAGAGTGGGAAAGTGGCCTAACAAAAACATCTGTCTCATCTAGGACCAGAGTCTACGCAGAGCTACAGTAAGCCTTTATTTGCAACATAGGCCTGCCATCATTCACTTTGAACTGGACTGTGTGTTTACATGCAGTTGCAATAGCGCGACATAAGATCATTAGAACGCATTTGTCTAATGCCACAAAATACACCTGAATGGATTTCTGAAAATATGTAAATACCACTTGGGAGTCCTATTGGTCAGGTATGCACATCAACAACAAAAAGATCAACAACTATTGCGAGCCATGAGCTAAAATCTAACGAAAGAGCATTAGATAAACCCTTTCAAACTTTTTCAATTAGTTGACGATCAAAATTACACTAATAAACGATGGGGAATTGTAGCCTACTCGTTCTTCTGCCAACAATGAATGCTTGTCCCAACCAAGCACCCAAAGCTAACTGGTTAAATTTGTCTAGCTTGCTAGCTAGCTACTTCCAGACACAGATGAGAGAACACCTTACTCTGACCATTTTACTAACCCAGCAGAGCTGGCCGGCTGTTTACATGTTATCTAGAGCATTCGTGACTAACTATTACTTAAGTTGCCTACGTTTACTGTCACTGGCCAGTCATATTCAGTGGGTGCTGCGCGTTCGTAAATTCATCAGTTAGTCTGTTCTCTGGAACAATCAGACGAGAGTGCTCTGAAATCGGAGAAGATAGCCAGAGTGAATGTGCGAACGCAATCAATATGATAACTGGATAACAATTGTTGAAGTTCTTTCTAGTTAACCAAATGACACCTGCATCTGTAGCTGTGTATAGACAGCGAAAAACGATATGAGGGGGAAAAGTCAGTCACTCACCCACTCCTCTAATGGCATGACATCCTCCTAACAGCCTTAGTTACATTCGGCTGTTTTTGTCCAAAAAAAATTGAGCCATCCCAAACGGAGGCAGCAGACAATGTACCAGGCCAGCTGTGATGTGATGTGTGTGTTTGTGTGTGTGTGTGTGTGTGTGTTTGTGTGTGTGTGTGTGTGTGTATACTCTACCTCTTGGATGCAGAGATGTACCGTGAGCAGGTGTGTCCGTCCCAGGCACAGTAGGGGTCTCTGGCGAGGCAGCACTCTGCACACACCTGACCATACAGGTGACACCTGCTCAGTGACACCTGGGCTAGCCCCGCCCCCGAACCCACATATAGCTGTTGCTATGGAGACAGAGATGGAGAGAACAAACAACCTCAGAGAAGGGTACAGTCCAGCCCACTTTTCAACTAATCAACTAAACACCTTGTTACAGTATATGTTGTTGTTTACACTATACTATGGTTCATTGTGGGACAAGAGATCTGTTTTTCTGATCTAAGTTTTGGAAAGCGTGTGTGTGTCCATTTGAGTGCACATATGTGATTTAGTACACCCACATGTCTAGTGGTATATAGTACAGTATCCTCAGGGTTCTAACCTCCAATTATTATTACTGTAAGTCAACCTCGTTTAAACAACAAAACCTTCAACAAAACCTTCAACAACACGAGAGAGAGAGAGAGAGAGAGAGAGAGAGAGAGAGAGAGAGAGAGAGAGAGAGAGAGAGAGAGAGAGAGAGAGAGAGAGAGAGAGAGAGAGAGAGAGAGAGAGAGAGAGAGAGAGAGAGAGAGAGAGAGAGAGAGAGAGATGTTTTGTATGGATCTGTCGGGACTCGTCTGAACCAGGGATTTCAAAACAAACTCTGAACGGAAACATGGAAAACACTGGGGATGAACCCCCCCCACACACACACACACGCACACACACACACATGCTGTGGCAGATGAAGGGAGGCTGTGATTGGGGTTGAAGGGCCTGCTGACATCCCGTACCCTCAGATAATGAGGGAGGAAAAGAGAGGGGGAGGGAGAAGGGGGATAGAAGGGAAAACGAGTGGGAAGGTGGCTCTGGAAAATGCAGCTAATGGCATTGAGCCTGATTTACAGTGCATTCGAAAAGTATTCAGACCCATTCCCTTTTTCCACATTTTGTTGGTAACAGCCTAATTCTGAAATGTATTAAATAAAATAATAATCCTCATCAATCTACACACAATATAGCATAATGACAAAGCAAAAACAGGTTTGTAGATTTCTTTGCTAATTTATTAAAAATTTAAAACAGAAATAACTTATTTCCATTAGAATTCAGACACTTTACTATGAGACTCAAAAATTAAGCTCAGGTGCATCCTGTTTTCATTGAGCATCCTTTGATTTGTTTCTATAATTGGATTGGAGTCCACCTGTGGTAAATTTAACTGATTGGACATGATTTGGAAAGGCACACACCTGTCTATATAAGGTCCCACAGTTGGCAGTGCATGTCAGAGTAAAAACCAAGCAATACGGTTGAAGGAATTGTCTGTAGAGCTCCTAGACAGGATTGAGTCGAGGCACAGAACTGGGGAAGATATCAAAAATGTCTGCAGCATTGAAGGTCCCCAAGAACACAGTGGCCTCCATCATTCTTAAATGGAAGAAGGTTGGAACCACCAAGACCCTTCCTAGCGCTGGCCGCCCGGGCAAAATGAACAACCGGGTGAGAAGGGCCTTGGTCAGCGAGGTGACCAAGAACCCGATGGTCACTCTGACAGAGCTTCAGAGTTCCTCTGCAGAGATGGGAGAACCTTCCAGAAGGACACCCATCTCTGGAGCACTCCACTAATCAGGCCTTTATGTTAGATTGGCCAGACAGAAGACACTCCTAGGTAAAAGGCACATGACAGCCCGTTTGGAGTTTGCCTAAAGGACTCTCAGACCCTGAGAAACAAGATTCTCTGGTCTGATGAAACCAAAATTGAACTATTTGGCCTGAATGCCAAGTGTCACTTCTGAAGGAAACCTGGCACCATCCCTACTTGAAGCACGGTGGTGGCAGCATCATGCTGTGGTGATGTTTGTCAGCAGCAGGGACTGGGAAACTGTTCAGGATCAAGGGAAAGATGAACGGAGCAAAGTACAGAGAGATCTTTGATGAAAACCTGCTCCAGAGCGCTCATGACCTCAGACTGGACAGGTTCACCTTCCAGACAGGTTCACCTTCCAACAGGATAACGACCCTAAGCACAAAGCCAAGACAACGCAGGAGTGGCTTTGGGACAAGTCTTTGAATATCCTTGAGTGGCCGAGCCAGAGCCCGGACTTGAATCCAATCGAACATCTCTGGGGAGACCTGAAAATAGCTGTGCAGTGACGCTCCTCATCCAACCTGACAGAGCTTGAGAGGATCTGCAGAGAAGAATGGGAGAATCTCAATGACGGCCTACCCCGGCCAAACCCGAACGACGCTGATCCAATTGTGCGCCTCCTTATGGGACTCCCAATTACGGCCGGGATTCAAACCAGGTACTGCAGTGACGCCTCTTGCACTGAGATGCAGTGTCTTAGACAACTGCGCCACTCGGGAGCCCCAAATACAGGTGTGCCAAGCCTGTAGCGTCATACCCAAGAAGACTTGGATATGACGCCCAAGAAGACTTTGTTGAGGCGCTTCAACAAAGTAAATACTTATGTAAATGTCATATTTCAGTTTTAAAAAATGTATACATTTGCAAAAATGTCTAAAAACCTGTTTTTGCTTTGTCATTATGGTGTACTGTGTGTAGATTGATGAGAGAAAAAAAACAGTTTAATACATTTTAGAATAAGGCTGGAAAAAATGGGGGAAGTCAAGGGTTGTGAATACTTTTCAAAAGCACTATACTGTAGCTATATGATACAATTAGGGAGGGGTGGAGATGGAAAGGAGGGATAGAGAAGAGGGGTGTTCTTACCTGTTTAGAAGAGATCTCCATACTCAGGATTGGAGTGGGAGTCTGGAGGAGAAAGTAACCATTATCTCCACTACACACACAAAGTCATACTTTAATACAGAGAACAGTTATCTAATGACTTCTGCTTGGGAAGAACCAAGCTCTCTTTCCTTCTACAGAGCTGACTTCATGTTAGGGAGGTCAACCAATAAGTCTGTGAATCAATGTGAGAAAAGGAACTCACTCTGTCTCTGTAATACTAAACGAACACACCATCGCTCCTCTCTGTACCCCTAGATCTACTGCTGTGTGTTTAGAATAGGACATTAATATTTCACTGCTGTTTGATGAGCTGACAACCTCTTGAGAGAAACAACTACAGTGTTTGTCTTCAAAAAGTTCACGTCAGGTTTAAACAGGCTTCGGGGAACAGAATTATCTTCCTGAGTGTGTTTCTAACCTGGAACACCTGGAGTTCCTCCAAAATCACCTCCTCAGTGGACCAGTTCTCCTGAGTGATGCTCACCACCTTCAGCACTGACCCAGCATCTGAACACGCACACACACACACACACACACACACACACACACACACACACACACACACACACACACACACACACACACACACACACACACACACACATACGAAACATATAGATACATGGACACATGCACACAGTGACCTTCTCGTTTGGAAACTTTCTATTGAGAGAGTTCTACTGAAATGGGACTATTGGCTCCAAACAGACTATGATGTTGTAGAGCTCTGAGCATTAGAGCAAAGATAAGGGGTTCATGGAGCTCATACACTGAAGATGATACCTATTGCAACCAAACACAGTCTCCAACATTCAAACAGACTTCAAACACATCAATACTACAACAGAAAAAATGATGTGGGTGTTAGTGTGCGTCTGAGCATGTGTGTGTTGGAATCTCTCACCTGTACCCAGAAACATGATTTCATACTGTCCATCCTCAGCCATGACGCGGTCCACCACTATCTGTGTCAGTGCGTAGTCGACACGTACACGTGTGAACACGGGCCGGCCGGTCAGGGGGTAGACGGAGCGGAACATGAGTGGGTGGAAGCGGATGAAGCTGACCACCTCGTCTGAGAAGTCCTTGGTGGTTTTTATCCTGGGGTCATACGTCTTACTGGGACACTGAGGAAGGAAGACACTGTCAGTTTCTGAAGAGAGATATCAAATAATGTGTCGTTTCAGAGACTAAATGAGATCAACTAACACAATTTATCTGGAGGTATTAGAGGGCAGTAGAAAGACCAGTCAAGATAAAGACAGTACGGATGTCTACCTTAAAGCAAATACTAACCTAGGTACCTACTGGTAAGACAGACATTTTTGGGATTCGCTGTCATTAAAGTGCTTGTCAAATTGTTTCAGGTTGGCCAGTGGCCTCTGTATAATAGGTATGTGGCACCCTCTGGCGGTGACGTGTGGTACTCCATTAAATTAAGTACATCTGGAGCACACAGTAATAAGCCATCACTTTATGGCCCTATGCTTGTTGCTCTCTCTCTCTATCTCTCTCTCTCTCTCTCTCGCTCTCTAAACTAACCTTGTGGGGACATACAATTGATTCCCATTCAAAATCCTATTTTCCCTAACCGCTAAACCTAAACATAATTCTAACCTTAACTCTAAACCCCCTAGAAATAGGCTTTAACCTTGTGGGGACTAACAAAATGTCCCAATATGGTCAAATATTTAGTTTATTTACTATTATTTTGGGGACTTCTGGTCCCGACAAGTATAGTTCAGCATGTCCATAACAGGGTAGTGTTTTTCATCATTAATCTTGTTCTGGAGGGAGCTCTAGCAGAGAAGTCACTAGCTGACAGTCAAAATGTCACATTTTAGTCATTAAGCAGATGCTCTTATCCAGAGTGACTTACAGTAGTGAATGGTTACATTTTCATTTTTACTAGTCCCCCATGGGAATCGAACCCACAACCCTGGCATTGCAAGTGCCATGCTCTACCAACTAAACCACACAATGTCTAGAAATCTGATTTTAAACCTAACCCTAACCTTAACCACACTGCTCACCATAACGCTTAACCCTAACCTTAAATTAAGACCAAAAATCAACAAAGAAAATCCTTCATTTTTACAATATAGCCAATTTTTACTTTGGCCCATCTAACAAAAATCACTCAGTTCTGCCCTAAGGACAAGACTCATCCCAATAAACGTCCACCTGCACACACACACACAGCCACAGTACCTCATGTTAATCAGTTCTACAAACACTGCGTAACAGGACACATACGACGGTGATCACCGTGACGACTTAGTGACATCATCAAAGCTGCCCCCCAGACTGACGTTTATTATTGTTCATCAAGACAGAGACTGGGTAATATATCACACACGCTCACACACACACACACACACACACACACACACACACACACACACACACACACACACACACACACACACACACACACACACACACACACACACACACACACACACACACACACACACACACACACACACACACACACACACACACACACACACACACACACACACACACACACACACACGCACGCACACACACGCACACACACACACACACACACACAGACAAACACTTGCATGCTTTCACATATAAACGTTGACTTCTGTCACACTCTCACAGACTATTAATTCATTATGTGCACAGGCACATGCAATAGATAGGTGTTTATTATTGTTAATCAGGACTGGTTCATACATCAGGATTGGGTCATATTGTAAGCCATTTAAGAGGGGTCTTTCTAAATAATCCTGGACAGAAACAATATTCAGTCTGCTTTCAGGCAGGAGGGACATGGAGCGGGGTATGGTTAGTAGAGATGAGCGTGTTTGTTTGTGTACCGTTCCAGGGCGAGGGTAAGGTATTCTCCCCTCATATTCTACCCAGCGATGGTCAGGTCCCTCCTTGTGAGCGTAGGGTCCGTTGAACACAGCTCGTATGTCAGCCATGCTGTACACACACACCGCCGAGCCTCGGAACACAGAGCTGGGGGAGAAACACAGTACAGTGTAGTAAGTTTATTATAGTGGGAGAAATCAGCTGACAGGTAGAGACATGTCTCAGTAAGGTATGGTGTAAGGTATGGGGTAAGGTATGGTGTAAGGTATGGGGTAAGGTATGGGGTAAGGTATGGGGTAAGGTATGGGGTAAGGTATGGTGTAAGGTATGGGGTAAGGTATGGTGTAAGGTATGGGGTAAGGTATGGGGTAAGGTATGGGGTAAGCTATGGGGTAAGCTATGGGGTAAGGTATGGGGTAAGGTATGGGGTAAGGTATGGTGTAAGGTATGGGGTAAGGTATGGTGTAAGGTATGGTGTAAGGTATGGTGTAAGGTATGGTGTAAGGTATGGGGTAAGGTATGGTGTAAGGTATGGGGTAAGGTATGGGGTAAGGTATGGTGTAAGATATGGTGTAAGGTATGGTGTAAGGTATGGGGTAAGGTATGGGGTAAGGTATGGGGTAAGGTACGGTGTAAGGTACGGTGTAAGGTACGGTGTAAGGTACGGGGTAAGGTACGGGGTAAGGTACGGGGTAAGGTACGGGGTAAGGTACGGTGTAAGGTACGGGGTAAGGTACGGGGTAAGGTACGGGGTAAGGTACGGTGTAAGGTACGGTGTAAGCTACGGGGTAAGGTATGGGGTAAGGTATGGGGTAAGGTATGGGGTAAGGTATGGGGTAAGGTACGGGGTAAGGTACGGTGTAAGGTACGGTGTAAGGTATGGGGTAAGGTATGGTGTAAGGTATGGTGTAAGGTATGGGGTAAGGTATGGTGTCAGGTATGGTGTAAGGTATGGTGTAAGGTATGGGGTAAGGTATGGTGTCAGGTATGGGGTAAGGTATGGTGTAAGGTATGGGGTACTAAGAGTCATTTTACCTGGAGGTGGTGAAGATTCCATACACTACAGGGTTCTTCTCATCTCTAGAGGGAAGCATGAATATGTCCTCTACAACACATGCAAACACACACGCACACACACACACACACACACACACACACACACACACACACACACACACACACACACACACACACACACACACACACACACACACACACACACACACACACACACACACACACACACACACACACACACACACACACACACACACACACACACACAAACACAGACACACACGCACACACACACACACACACAAACACAGACACACAAACATAAAAGTTAAGAATGTGGCATTTAGTGCACATGCGTTGTGCGTGTGTCGACGTGGAAGCATGTCAGGTGTGTGTGTGTGTTTGTGTCTTACGGAGCTCGTCAAAGTGTGTGTCCACTCCTTCAGGTCCAGGGATGGAACACACCAGTCTGGCTTTGAGGAACGTTGTCCACTTATTGGTCAGACTCCTCAACCCTCCCACGTCATTCTGAAACACAACCACAACACAACCATAACACAACCATAGTCTGACACACAAATACAACTGAAATCGGGTTTAAAACCATAGTCCAAAGACCTGACATACTGTAACAAGCACAACACAATTGCACACCTTTTTACAGACCTTGAAATCCTAAACTCCAGTTTGAGACTAGTTTAAATAAACCCAGGTGAAGTTAGACACATGTCCCCGTTTAAATGTGATTATTCAACTGGCAGAGGAATGAGGCCTGCTCATTAACGGTAATGATGACGGCAGTCACAATAAACTGACAAAGGATGGAGAGAGGACTGAAAAAGGAAAATTACTGACAAGGAGAGAATATGGTAGAGGGATTTAGTAAACTTGAAGCAAGAAAAAAGGAGAGAAATAAAACAAAAAATAGAAAGATGAGAGAAGAAGAACTGAAGGTAAACTAGCGAGTTCATTAATTATGCAGATATTCTAATTAGCATATGTATACCCTTGGCTGAGTGCTCTTCTCAATAAAACAGTGCTCTTCTCAGGGCTAGGGCAGGAGTACTCAAGTATATCTCAAGTACAGGGCCCCGTTATCCAGGACAAGGGCCCTAGACTAACCTCCCTATTACAATTGGCCTGGAGACTATCTTAAACAGACACACAATTATAAAAAACTGTTCGGATAATGGCTTTAGCGTTTTCTAAATGGGATTATGTTCAATCGAAGCTCTGTTATTCCATTTGTCCAGAGAGGAACCCCTCTATGGTCAGCTGTAGACACAGGAAAAGGAATCCCTCTCCTGCCTCACCAGCCTTACAGCTTACTCCCCAATCATAAACATCCCAAGTGCCTGTAACTGGGAATGTTGCAATAGAGCTTGGACATGTTATTGTGGGAAGATGTGGCGACATAACTCAGTACAGGGACAGTCTCCCCACTACCTAAAAAAAACACACCTCACATAGCTGGGAACTGAATATCTTCTTCCAGCAGCGGCCAGGAGCTTCCAATAGCAAGTCTGGGTGCAGACGTTTGTTCCAGCCAAGAAGTAACACACCTGATTCAAAGAAACCAACCTGCTGTAGTCACAGAACTACACTCAAAAAATCCTGCTGTTTTTACGATAACTTACTGGCAGACAGTTACTTGTAAGTTACTGTAAAAAAAAAAGTACAGTATTTTACCGTAAATTCCAAAGAAACTTTGGCTTAACAGTACATTACTGCACACTTTACAGCAGGGGTCTTCAACCTTTTCTTGCCCAGGGACCCATTTAACCCCTATCATACGTTAGCACAAAAATAGCAAAATCTGGTCTTGTATTATCATCAGGTGAATGATAATGGCAAGGAGAAGTAATCAACATTTTAAAATGAATAGATTTGGTAGATCATAATTGGAGGAAGTGTAAACTCTAACATAGCCTATTATACAGAAAGGTAACTCCCAAACACATTTTTGCTAAGAGCAGCTGTTAGCTGGTTAATTAAAGGTTAGCCATGTTTTGGCAAAAATTATTGTTCAAGTCAAGAAAGCTTACCACACACTTGCCACACTATTCACAGGTGCTTTTTCAAAGCTTATGTCAGATATACCAGTGTAATTGCACTCCAATTAGTGTAATTCAAAATGTGTTTATTCTGTTGTTGCTGGTGATATTCATAAAAATATTGGAATAAAATCTTCTTTCTATTTTCAATGTTAAACCAATGTTTATTAGGAATTTACAGTAACATACTGTAACTTTTTTATAGTAATTTACAGGTAACTGGCTGCCAGTAAGATACCATAAAAACAACAGGATTGTTTTACAGTGTAGAATGAGATTCTATTTCTACGGCTGTAGTCTCCATCTAGCCCCCAACAAGCCTGAGTAGAGCTGCCGCTGTATTGCTTCATTAATTCAGCTCCTTCAGAACCGTGAACATGGAAGGAGTAAGAGCTACAGGTAGGGGCTAGGGACTACAGGTACAGTGCCTTGCAAAAGTATTGATCCCCCTTTGTGTTTTTCTTATTTTGTTGCATTACAACCTGTAATTTAAATTGATTTTTATTTGGATTTCATGTAAAGGACATACACAAAATAGTCCAAATTGGTGAAGTGAAATGAAAAAAATTACTTGTTTCAAAAAATTCTAAATATTTGAAAACGGAAAAGTGGTGCGTGCATATGTATTCCCCCCCTCTGCTATGAAGCCCCTAAATAAGACCTGGTGCAAACATTTAACTTCAGGAGTCACATAGTTAGTTAAATAAAGTCCACCTGTGTGCAATCTAAGTGTCACATAATCTGTCACATGATCTCAATATATATACAACTGTTCTGAAAGGCCCCAGAGTCTGCAACACCACTAAGCAAGGGGCACCACCAAGCAAGCGGCACCATGAATACCAAGGAGCTCTCCAAAGTTGTAGAGAAGTACAGATCAGGGTTGGGTTATAACAAAAATATCCGAAACTTTGAACGTCCCACGGAGCACCATTAAATCCATTATTAAAAAATGGAAAGAATATGGCACCACAACAAACCTGCCAAGAGAGGGGCACCCACCAAAGCTCACGGATCAGGCAAGGAGGGCATTAATCAGAGAGGCAACAAAGAGACCAAAGATAACCCTGAAGGAGCTGCAAAGCTCCACAGCGGAGATTGGAGTATCTGTCCATAGGACCACTTTAAGCCGTACACTCCACAGACCTGGGCTATATGGAAGTGGCCAGAAAAAAAAGCCATTGTTTAAAGAAGTTTGTTGTTCGCCGAAAGGCATGTGGGAGACTCCCCAAACATATGGAAGAAGGTACTCTGGTCAGATGAGACTAAAATTGTGCTCTTTGGCCATCAAGGAAAACGCTATGTCTGGCGCAAACCCAACACCTCTCATCACCCTGAGAACAACATCCCCACAGTGAAGCATGGTGGTGGCAGCATCATGCTGTGGGGATGTTTTTCATCGGCAGGAACTGGGAAACTGGTCAGAATTGAAGGAATGATGGACGGAGCTCAATACAGGAAAATTCTTGAGGGAAACCTGTTTCAGTCTTCCAGAGATTTAAGACTTGGATGGAGGTTCACCTTCCAGCAAGACAATGACCCTAAGCATACTGCTAAAGCAGCACTTGGAATGGCCTAGCCAAAGCCAAGACCTCAATCCAATTGAGAATCTGTGGTATGATTTAAAGATTGCTGTACACCAACGGAACCCATCCAACTTGAAGGAGCTGGAGAAGTTTTGCCTTAAAGAATGGGCAAAAATCCCAGTGGCTAGATGTGCCAAGCTAATAGAGACATACCCAAGAGACTTGCAGCTGTAATTGCTGCAAAATGTGGCTCTCCAATGTATTGACTTTGTTATAGTTATGCACACTCAAGTTTTCAGTTTTTTTTGTCTTATTTCTTGTTTGTTTCACAATAAAAATGATTTTGCATCTTCAAAGTGGTAGGCATGTTGTGTAAATCAAATGATACAAACCCCCCATAAAATCTATTTTAATTCCAGGTTGTAAGGCAACATAATAGGAAAAATGCCAAGGGGAGTGAATACTTTCGCAAGCCACTGTAGAACCTAAAGAATGGGTAGGGGGCTAGAGTAGGTGCAGGACCAATATGGGACTGGACCAACTATCCTACTGTCATCCTTACAAAAAAATATGAGGTTTCACGTTAAAAACGTTCACATGTGAAAATAGGGTATGCAGTTTTACTTGTGAAAAACATTCACATGTAAAAATCACATTTACCTTTTCACATGTAAAACAACTCCACATGCGAAAATCTCACTTTCACATGTAGAATTGCAAGTTCAGATGTGAAAAACAATCACATGAAGAAATCTAATTTGCAGTTTCATATGTGAAAAACTTT
This sequence comes from Salvelinus alpinus, assembly GCF_045679555.1. Classification (NCBI taxonomy): domain Eukaryota; kingdom Metazoa; phylum Chordata; class Actinopteri; order Salmoniformes; family Salmonidae; genus Salvelinus; species Salvelinus alpinus. Next base: position 35,004,621 of record NC_092100.1, on the reverse strand, counting down.
CACGTGATCATTTTTCACATCTGAACTTGCAAATCTAAGAAAACTCCACATTTACTCCACTGTTTGTGAACGAAGAAAATGTAAACAAACACTGTATAGCCTAAACACATGGTTCAAAGTATAATTTTGATATCATGGATGCATTTATAGTGTAGTTTATGGAGAGTGGTTGCATTTCTCGAGCCCCATCCCTCAGATTTTTGACAAAACTGTTGTGGGGAAACACTTTGTTCATGTTTAAATGAAGGATTGCCACTATAAACACCTTTAATAAAGTCATAGTGTTATTATATGATGCAATCCTCTAGTGAGGGAGTTACTTTTGTGTCATTAATATCAAGTAAAACTTCTGAAGTCGAGAACAAAACGCTTAGTATTGCAAACAAAAATAATGATATTGAAAGCAAAACATAAACCCAAAAGTATTGATAGCGAAACAAAATATTGCAAATATATAAACACATTTAATGTGGGAGAAAATTAATTGTAAATGGATGCAAAAAAAGTTGTTTTCAGTCATAAAAAAAACGCATCCCTCTTTCCTGCAATTCTCCCTATCTTTGGTTCTGTTGCCCTGACCTTAGATTTCACTGCCTTTTTTGTAGTTGCAAGATTTGGCACATTCATTCCTGCAACATAGTACCCTGCATCCCACTGCTGGTTTACTCTGAAGCAGAGCAAGGTTGATCCTGGTTGCTCCCTGGATGGGAGACCAGATGTAGCTGGAAGTGGTGAAAAGTCATTGTCTGGGGAGAAACACATCTGAGTTGTCCACACATGTATGAAAACCATGTGTTTTTCACATAATTTTTTTTATTGTCTTTTTTTTGTAAGGGCATACTTAATTCATACACCTCAACTGCTGTCCTGGGACCTGACATTAGGCTGCCCTGTCAGCCAGACACAAAGAGAGGTTCAACTTTAATTTACCCACTTTGACAGCAGTGGTCCGCTCCTCTGACAGCAGTGGTCCGCTCCTCTGTCAGCAGACTACACAAGAGGAATGTACCAGGAAGTATCCTCCCAGGGGGGTTTAAGTATATCTGTGGGAGAAGCTAGCTCTATAGCAGTGGACACAGATCTATCACTGTACATGCGCCCTGTTAGATGTCGGTCCTCCTCTTCGCCCCTTCCCTGACATCTCCCCAAACCATCCCTCACTCCTCACCGTTCTTTCACCATTCTACACCACTCCCCTCTCTCACCTTGCAGACGCGTGCTACGCGGGACAGGACACTCTTATCGCTCCTGTCGCATGATGACTCTCGGAAGAAGAAGTAGATCTTGTCATCGTCAGGGTTGTAGGTGTCGGACACAGGGTGAGCTGATATAAACCTGGCCTCTAGAGAGAGAGAGAGAGAGAGAGAGAGAGAGAAAGAAAGAGAAAGAGAGAGAAAGAAAGAGAAAGAGAGAGAAAGAAAGAGAAAGAGAGAGAAAGAGAAAGAGAAAGAGAGAGAAAGAGAAAGAGAAAGAGAGAGAAAGAGAAAGAGAACGAAAAAGAGAAAGAGAAAGAGAACGAAAAAGAGAAAGAGAACGAAAAAGAGAAAGAGAACGAAAAAGAGAAAGAGAACGAAAAAGAGAACGAAAAAGAGAAAGAGAACGAAAAAGAGAAAGAGAACGAAAAAGAGAAAGAGAACGAAAAAGAGAAAGAGAACGAAAAAGAGAAAGAGAACGAAAAAGAGAAAGAGAAAGAGAACGAGAAAGAGAACGAAAAAGAGAAAGAGAACGAAAAAGAGAACGAGAACGTAAAAGAGAACGAGAACGAAAAAGAGAACGAGAACGAAAAAGAGAACGAAAAAAAGAAAGAGAACGAAAAAGAGAAAGAGAACGAAAAAGAGAACGAGAACGAAAAAGAGAACGAGAACGAAAAAGAGAACGAGAACGAAAAAGAGAAAGAGAACGAAAAAGAGAAAGAGAACGAAAAAGAGAAAGAGAACGAAAAAGAGAAAGAGAACGAAAAAGAGAAAGAGAACAAAAAAGAGAAAGAGAAAGAGAAAGAGAACGAAAAAGAGAACGAAAAAGAGAAAGAGAACGAAAAAGAGAAAGAGAACGAGAAAGAGAACGAAAAAGAGAACGAAAAAGAGAACGAGAACGAAAAAGAGAACGAGAACGAAAAAGAGAACGAAAAAGAGAACGAGAACGAAAAAGAGAACGAAAAAGAGAAAGAGAACGAAAAAGAGAAAGAGAACGAAAAAGAGAAAGAGAACGAAAAAGAGAAAGAGAACGAAAAAGAGAAAGAGAACGAAAAAGAGAAAGAGAACGAAAAAGAGAAAGAGAACAAAAAAGAGAAAGAGAAAGAGAAAGAGAACGAAAAAGAGAACGAAAAAGAGAAAGAGAACGAAAAAGAGAACGAAAAAGAGAAAGAGAACGAGAAAGAGAACGAAAAAGAGAACGAAAAAGAGAAAGAGAACGAGAAAGAGAACGAAAAAGAGAACGAAAAAGAGAAAGAGAACGAAAAAGAGAAAGAGAACGAAAAAGAGAACGAAAAAGAGAACGAAAAAGAACGAGAACGAAAAAGAGAAAGAGAAAGAGAAAGAGAAAGAGAGAGAGAGAAAGAAAGAGAAAGAGAGAGAGAAAGAAAGAGAAAGAGAGAGAGAACGAAAAAGAGAAAGAGAAAGAGAAAGAGAACGAAAAAGAGAAAGAGAACGAAAAAGAGAAAGAGAACGAAAAAGAGAAAGAGAACGAAAAAGAGAAAGAGAAAGAGAAAGAGAACGAAAAAGAGAAAGAGAACGAAAAAGAGAAAGAGAACGAAAAAGAGAACGAAAAAGAGAACGAAAAAGAGAACGAGAACGAAAAAGAGAACGAAAAAGAGAACGAGAACGAAAAAGAGAACGAAAAAGAGAACGAGAACGAAAAAGAGAACGAAAAAGAGAAAGAGAAAGAGAGAGAGAGTTATAAAAGCAACATTGTTAATTTCCAGCCTGACCCTATGGACACAGCGGAGCGTCTTTTAGAAGTTAGAGTTAGCACGCGCCTCAGTCTCCTCGGAGCACCCTGATTTATGAATGTTAAAATACCTCCAGACAGAGCCATGGATCAGAGGAAAGGAACTAGACAGAGTGAGAAAGAAAGAGCCGTGATCTGGGTGTTACAGTAACATGACATCAACCCTGGAAACTAACCGAAGCCTCTGGGTGGATTCCTTAAAATAGTCCAATGTAGGCCTGCTCACACACACTACACATAGTCACTGTTACTGTACGTTAGCTAAGACTGTACGTTAGGTAAAACCTCTGACACACGCGTACACAGTGACAGCACGCCTCTAGAGATCTCCCTCACACCCTGCCCCTGGCTCTGAAATGTGGTGAGTGTGTGTCAGGAGTTGGAAACTGGTGACATCTTTTGATCCGTGACAAACGTAGACGAGAGTGATTCCTAGAATAGACAGAGAGGAGTGTGTATCATAGAATAGTGCTTGTAGTGTGTGTATGTAGACCAGGGACCTGTGAACTGTGACACACTGTAAATCCCCTAGTAGGTACAGTACGTATGCCCTGTACAGTAGGTGTGGTGTCTATAGTGTGGAACTCGTGTAAAAGTCATAAATGAATAACTGGACTGTTTGCTTTGGGCAGGAATGCCAATAACCTCCCTCAAGCCCAAAATGAGAACACAAAGCAGCTCTGTGTATCAATGGAGACTGGGAAGTGAAACACTCAATGACAAAACTAGCCTGTGAATGAACTCACCTGCTTCAACCAATCCTTATGTACCGAGACTGAGAGGAAGGATGTATTCTAAAGAACCAGGCCAACAGTTACTGAGATATAATGTCATGCCACAATGAATGGCTCTACAAGCTGATAATTCACAGCTCTACAATATGCGTGTGTGTGTTTATGTTTGTGTGTATGTTGTGTGTGTGCACAGCAAATTGTCAAGTGTTGATTTTTCAATGTAACATTTGTAGTGTTGATTCGGGAGTTACAATCACTCTATAAGAGTGTAAAATAACCCCCAGTGTTGGTGTCAATAACGAGTTATTGTTTTACACTTTGGAGAGTAAAACAGTCCCATCAAAACTACACCCATCATTACCATATTTTCCTGCATGCTCTAGTGCAGGTCAATTTTCTTTTAAGATTTTTTAAATATCTGTGCTTTTGTATTGATTGATTGATTGGTTGATAAATGTTATGCCACACAAATATAAATAACATAAATTTTTCTAAACTAATCCAATCGGTTAGTTATATTTATTGCGTTAGTTACTGAAATGGTTGTTCCAGGTTAAATGGTTTAGATAGCCTTCTTATCAACTTTCCTAACCCTGAGAGTCATTCTGAATGCAGGTTGTGGGTGAATAAACTGTTGGATATCACAACTCTGGCTGGATTCCAATAGGATTTACACATCACTTTGCATGCCAGCTTAATGTGACTTGCAGGCCTGATGTGGCCTGTAAACCAGGAGTTTCATAACACCACCGAGTTAGGGTAAAATTAGGCCATCAAAGTAAGGCCTTGTGATGACTATTCAGTGCTTGTTTTCTTACATAAGCTAAAATTGTAGTGAACAGTGTAGAATATAATATTTGCCCTGATATCCACTAGATAACAGAACCACAAAGTCTAAACAGCTTTTTTGACAGCAGATGCCTGCCCGGTGGGAGAAATCAAAAGGAGAATATCACAGCCAATCACAACACTGGCGGATAAGTAATACTGTGAAACACATCATTTTACTATTACTGCAGATTTATTATGGACATTTTCTGAAATTACAATGCAAAACAATACAATGTGTAGCACCTTTAATTACCAGCCCCTAATATCATGCTTGGACAACCTGGGATACAAATGCTAGTTGGTGGCATTGCTATTTGGCAGTCTCGGCCACGTACACAGGCCTTCAGATTGCAGGCCTGCTTAAGGGTAGAGCAAATCAACTGGCTAGGTACTGTCTCAACAGTTATGGGTAGGAGAAAGTGTGGAGGAGAAGGTACTTTTTGTTTCCTTAATAAAGATGCAATATGTCACTTTATGGGCGACCGGACCAAATTCACATAGAAATTTGAGTTATAGATCTGTCTTTGTCATTGAAAGCAAGTCTAAGAAGTGGTAGATCGGTTCTATGTGCACCTTTTTCTATGCCTACACTTCTTAAGTTGAATTTTTGTGGTTTTTACTTTTGGTTTTGTACACTAGTTTCAAACAGCTGGAAAAATATATTTTTGGTTTGGGAAAACATATTTCACAGCGGTTTAGATGGTAAAATGATTCTCTACACTATACTTGCTTATTTTGTCACATAACCTGAAATTAGACAAACTACTAGAATATTAGCAACCATGAAATGCTGGAGTGATTTATTCATAGATTTCTGCATAGTGCATCTTCAACGACCTTTGAATTGTTTGAATCCTTTATGATGTAATGTTATTTGTGGATTCAAATTAAGTATTTACAATGTGTGTATGTGTGTGTGTGTGTGTATGTGTGTGTGTACCGTTGATCCAGTAGTCCTCTGAGATCTCAGTGCGTATATAGTGCTGGTCAGGGGGCGGGCCCAGGGAGCGGGTGAAAGTTGTGTCTTTACCCAGGAAGTCTGATGCTGTGCCCGCATACAGGAATTGATCTGCAACCAATCGGACAAAAGGAGGGTTAGGCCTGGAACAATGATGATGGGGGTCAAGTAAAACTGTAAATGTGAACCTATTAGAGTAACCAGCTCAACTCAGATAAAAAGGAAGAAAGCAAACCTGAACAAAAACAATTAGTCAATCGCTCTAAAATGTCCGTCATGCTTTCAGTGATATGACATTCTTTGGCATAACCAGATTTCTGAAAGACGATATGCGGAGCAAATGTTTCAATGAATCTAGCCTTGCCAAAAATATTTCTAATAATTTAGGAGTTGGCTTAGTCGATGCCAATGTCTTTCTTACCTCATAGTAACAACACACACACACACACACACACACACACACACACACACACACACACACACACACACACACCCCCCCCCCCCTGGGGATAGCAGAGAGAATCTTGAGGGAGATACTATGTGAGTCAGAGTGTTTATAGTTCCATGCCAAGTATCATTGTTTATTACATTCAGACAGAATTCTCCCTACAGGAGGGCTTTGCTTTTTATTGTAGAGGGGTTTTGAACACCAGGACATGAGGGAGAAGTAGTTAGGGCTGAATGCGGGTGTAGAATGGTGTCAGGGTGGGGCTGAGGTACCGCCAGTAGGTCTAGGTTAGTAAAAAGAGGAAATTATGATGGGGCGTAGTCTGACCTGTGAGTACAGAGGTGAAAGGTTGCCTGGGGTCGTAAGGACATTTCAGCCTCCCAGACTCCACTGTACCGGACAACAACTGGAACACACCCTCCTGAAGAGAAAGAGAGAGACTGTGTAAGTAAGCAGTGTGTGCTGTGTGTGTGAGTGTGTGTGTTCTCCCCGACTCTACCTCTCTGCGTCCTGAGATCTCAATGAAGGCACACATGGGGTGGAAGGCTCCTGTCCCACAGGTGTACAGATGGGTGTGGTTATAGTTGTGGAGCACACGCACAAAATTGCCACACTCCAACTGAGAGTAAGAAGAAAGGAACCAGGAAGAGGAAGATATTTTTGGAGTGTAATTTTTTACCTGAACAGTGATTTTATTGTCAATGTGAATGAAACAAGGCTTCAGGCTTTGTCCAGATTGTACTCACATGAGCATTCTTGCCGGCCAGTTTACACATCTCAACTCTGTCTCTGGGGGCTGGCCAGCTGATCTGGGAATAGATGGACAGGGAGGTTTACATGACAGACAACACACCACAAAATATACCACTGATCCTGCATCAGAACCACACAACTCAAGACATAAGAACAAAGCATAACGCATTAAACCCTGAGAGGAAACGTATGTCAATCAGACAGGAGTCAGCCTGTCCTAACAGTGATCTTTAAAAAAAAAAAAAAATTAAAAAAATTTTTTTCTTTTTTTTTCTTTGGGGGGGTTGACAGTGATCTTAAGGGGGGATAATGTTCTGTGTCCCTTGTACTGTACGTATACTGTATGTAGCTGATGTTCATACAAGTGTTATAACTGGCTTATTTTCTTAGCATGTTCACCCCGAACCCGCTCCCAAGGAGCGACATCACTGGGGTTACACAGACTCCACACACCCCCCCCACACACACATATACACGCACTTACGTCAGCGTAATAGGATTCCATAATATTGCCTCGCTCCATGGAATTCATACAAGTCTTATGATTTGAGTACACAGTACATTACAGTACAGTATAGTTATTTCAGGTCTGGGCAAGAGAGGATTTTGTCTTGAGCTGGATTTGAGAAACCCAGTGACATAAATCCTATACCACCAATCAATCCATGCATTCGTTTCACAACGGCAGGATTGGGTCACACTTGACTTCACAATCTGCAATGTACCTGGTATTCACTTAGAACTCGGCATATCATGTGGTTACTTGTTATTAACTTTGGAATTCATTGCAATAGGTACCATTTTTGCAACAGGTACCACTTTGTCGCAGGTAAGTAAGGATCATGTTGAATTCCATTGTACCCATAGTGCAATTTCAATGTAGTCATGGTTGTAAATATCGTGTTCTTACCAGCTGAAACAGGACAGTAAGATGTGTTGCAAACTAAGGAAAATGAGACACACCTGTAAATGTGCACTCTGTGTGTTGTCTGAGTGTGTCTAATGTTCTGTCTATCTTATTCCTAGATCTACACTGAGTATACCAAACATTTTCACCTCAGAACAGCCTCAAATAGTCGGGGCAAGTGACATCAATAAGTGATCATATCTTTGACCTGGATTCAGTCAGTCTATGTCATGGAAAGAGCAGGTGTTCTTAATGTTTTGTACACTCATATTCACACAGCTCTACCACAGAATAAGCTAGTCTAACTATCTGGCCAGCATCAGTATCAATGACCAGAAATCAACAGTTATAGAGCAGCACTCAGACTTACAACAACCCGATAAAGATCAAAGAAACTTGACTCGGTCTGGCGCAGGGATCAACCACAGCTGCATAAACAAACACTCACCTCTACAACAGCAAATACACTGAGTATGTCAAACACTAGGAGCACCTTCATAATATTTAGTTGCACCCTCCACTTTGAAATCAGAACAGCCTCAATTCGTAGGGGCATGGAGTCTACAAGGTGTCGAAAGTGTTCCATAGGGATGCTGGCCCATGTTGACTCAAAAGCTTCCCACAGTTGTGGCAAGTTGGCTAGATGTCCTTTGGGTGGTGGACAATTGACACACACGGGGTACTGTCGAGCGTGAAAAACCCAGCAGCATTGCAGCTTTTGACACAAACCGGTGCCTGACACCTACTATCATACCCCGTTCAAAGGCACTTAAATCATTTCTCTGGCCCATTCACTCTCTGAATGCCACATGCACACAATCCATGTCTCAAATGTCTCAAGTCTTAAAAATCATTCTTTAACCTGTCTCCTCCCCTTCATCGACACTAATTGAAGTGGATTCAATAAGGGATCATCGTTTTCAACTGGATTCACCTGGTTAGTCTACAGTATATCATGGAAAGAGCAGGCGTTCTTAATGTTTTGTATACTGAGTATATGTGTCCTATTTGCAGCTGTGTGTGTGTGTGTGTGTGTGTGTGTTTGTGTGTGAGTGCTTGCGTGCGTGGTCAAAGTCAAGGTCAGCAGGTTGACAGTCTGATAGACAGACAGAGCACTGTGTTAATTGACTGGTGCTAATTCCATCCACTCTACAAACTCTGCCCACTACTACAATACATCACTGATTACGCTGCATTCCTCACAGATCCACTCCACATAGCTGTGTCAGTAGTCATGCGGAAGATTTGTAGCACAAGCACAGTCAGGTTTAAATGACTACTTAAACTTGGTATTTGGAATTTTATTAGGATCCCCATTAGCTGTTGCAATAGCAGCAACTACTCTTCCTGGTGTCCACACAAAACATGAAACATAATACAAAACATCAATAGACAAGAACAGCTCAAGGACAGAACTACATATATTTCTTCAAAAGGCACACGTAGCCTACATGTCAATGCATACACACAAACTATCTAGGTCAAATAGGGGAGAGGCGTTGTGCCGCGAGGTGTTTGTCACGATCGTGTGGAGGAGAGACGGACCAAAACGCAGCATGTGGAAAATAAGCCATCTTCCTTTTATTATAGAAGAAGGCAAAACGAAACAAAACACTTACAAACTAACAAAACAAATAAACGACCGTGAAGCTAATAAACGTAGTGCACACACACATGCTACAAACGTTCAGACATAGACAATTCCCCACAACAAACTAAAGCCTATGGCTACCCTAAATATGGCTCCCAATCAGAGACAACAGAAACCAGCTGTCTCTAATTGGGAACCCATTCAGGCAACCATAGACTTTCCTAGACAACTACACCCAACATAGACACAGCTAGACAACTATACTAAACATAAACCCAACTACTCTAAATAAACCCCCTAAACCTTACAATCACCCTGGACACTACAAAAACCCACATAAATACCCATGTCACACCCTGACCTAACTAAAATAATAAAGAAAACAAAGAATACTAAGGCCAGGGCGTGACATAGCCCCCCCCTTAAGGTGCGAACTCCGGGCGCACCAGCACAAAGTCTAGGGGAGGGTCTGGGTGGGCATCTGACCACGGTGGTGGCTCAGGCTCAGGGCGAGGTCCCCACCCCACCATAGTCAATCCCCGCTTCTTTATCCCCCTCACAATGCCCACCCTCCAAATAACCCCACCTAAATTAAGGGGCATCATCAGGATAAGGAGCAGCACCGGAATGAGGGGCAACACCGGAATGAGGGGCAACACCAGAATGAGGGGCAACACCAGAATGACTGGCGGATCCTGGCTGGCTGGCTCTGGACGCTCTTGGCTGGTTGACGGCTCTGGACGGTCATGGCTGGCTGACGGCTCTGGACGGTCATGGCTGGCTGACGGCTCTGGACGGTCATGGCTCGCTGACGGCTCTGGACGGTCATGGCTCGCTGACGGCTCTGGACGGTCATGGCTCGCTGACGGCTCTGGACGGTCATGGCTCGCTGACGGCTCTGGACGGTCATGGCTCGCTGACGGCTCTGGACGGTCATGGCTCGCTGACGGCTCTGGACGGTCATGGCTCGCTGACGGCTCTGGACGGTCATGGCTGGCGGAAGGCTCTGGCTGATCCGGTCTGGCGGAAGGCTCTGGCTGATCCGGTCTGGCGGAAGGCTCTGGCTGATCCGGTCTGGCGGAAGGCTCTGGCTGATCCGGTCTGGCGGAAGGCTCTGGCTGATCCGGTCTGGCGGAAGGCTCTGGCTGATCCGGTCTGGCGGAAGGCTCTGGCTGATCCGGTCTGGCGGAAGGCTCTGGCTGATCCGGTCTGGCGGAAGGCTCTGGCTGATCCTGTCTGGCGGAAGGCTCTAGCGGCTCCTGTCTGGCGGACGGCTCTAGCGGCTCCTGTCTGGCGGACGGCTCTAGCGGCTCCTGTCTGGCGGACGGCTCTGTAGGCTCATGGCAGACGGGCGGCTTTGCAGGCTCATGGCAGACGGGCGGCTTTGCAGGCTCATGGCAGACGGACAGTTCAGACGGTGTATGGCAGACGGGCAGTTCAGGCGCCGCTGGGCAGACGGGCAGTTCAGGCGCCGCTGGGCAGACGGGCAGTTCAGGCGCCGCTGGGCAGACGGGCAGTTCAGGCGCCGCTGGGCAGACGGGCAGTTCAGGCGCCGCTGGGCAGACGGGCAGTTCAGGCGCCGCTGGGCAGACGGGCAGTTCAGGCGCCGCTGGGCAGACGGGCAGTTCAGGCGCCGCTGGGCAGACGGCAGACTCTGGCCGGCTGAGACGCACTATAGGCCTGGTGCGTGGTACCGGAACTGGAGGTACCGGGCTAAGGACACGCACCTTCAGGCTAGTGCGGGGAACAACAACAGGGCACACTGGACTCTCGTGGCGCACTCTAGGCCTGGTGCGTGGTACCGGAACTGGAGGTACCGGGCTGAGGGCACGCACCTCAGGGCGAGTGCGGGGAGAAGGAACAGTGCGTACAGGGCTCTGGAGACGCACAGGAGGCTTGGTGCGTGGTGCCGGAACTGGAGGCACTGGGCTGGAGACACGCACCATAGGGAGAGTGCGTGGAGGAGGAACAGGGCTCTGAAAACGCACTGGAAGCCTGGTGCGTGGTGTAGGCACTGGTGGTACTAGGCTGGGGCGGGGAGGTGGCGCCGGAAATACCGGACCGTGCAGGCGTACTGGCTCCCTTGAGCACCGAGCCTGCCCAACCTTACCTGGTTGAATGCTCCCCGTCGCCCGACCAGTGCGGGGAGGTGGAATAACCCGCACCGGTCTATGTAGGCGAACCGGGGACACCATGCGTAAGGCTGGTGCCATGTAAGCCGGCCCAAGAAGACGTACTGGTGGCCAGATATGTAGGGCCGGCTTCATGACATTTGGCTCAATGCCCAATCTAGCCCTACCAGTGCGGGGAGGTGGAATAACCCGCACTGGGCTATGCACCCGTACAGGAGACACCGTGCGCTCTACTGCGTAACACGGCGTCTGCCCGTACTCCCGCTCTCCACGGTTAGCCTGGGAAGTGGGCGCAGGTCTCCTACCTGCCCTTGGCCCACTACCTCTTAGCCCCCCCCCAAGAAATTTTTGGGTAGTACTCACGGGCTTCTCAGGCTTCCAGCCACGTCTCCTTGCTGCCTCCTCATATCTCCGCCTCTCTGCCTTCGCTGCCTCCAGCTCAGCTTTGGGGCGGTTATATTCTCCTGGTATTTCCCGGTCCAGAATTTCCTCCCAATTCCAATAGTCCAGTGTAGGTGGGTCCTGTTGTTGTTGCACACGCTGCTTGATCCGATGATGGTGGGGAATTCTGTCACGTTCGTGTGGAGGAGAGACGGACCAAAACGCAGCATGTGGAAAATAAGCCATCTTCCTTTTATTATAGAAGAAGGCAAAACGAAACAAAACACTTACAAACTAACAAAACAAATAAACGACCGTGAAGCTAATAAACGTAGTGCACACACACATGCTACAAACGTTCAGACATAGACAATTCCCCACAACAAACTAAAGCCTATGGCTACCCTAAATATGGCTCCCAATCAGAGACAACAGAAACCAGCTGTCTCTAATTGGGAACCCATTCAGGCAACCATAGACTTTCCTAGACAACTACACCCAACATAGACACAGCTAGACAACTATACTAAACATAAACCCAACTACTCTAAATAAACCCCCTAAACCTTACAATCACCCTGGACACTACAAAAACCCACATAAATACCCATGTCACACCCTGACCTAACTAAAATAATAAAGAAAACAAAGAATACTAAGGCCAGGGCGTGACAGTGTTGCTTTATCTGTTTTTTTTAAACCAGGTTTGCTGTTTATTTGAGCAATATGAGATGGAAGGAAGTTCCATGCAATAAGGGATCTATATAATACTGTACACTTTCTTGAATTTGTTCTGGATTTGGGGACTGTGAAAAGACCCCTGGTGGCATGTCTGGTGGGATAAGTGTGTGTGTCAGAGCTGTGTATAACTTGACTATGCAAAAGATGTGGGATTTTCAACACATGAATGTTTCTTCTAAAAAGAAGAAGTGATGCAGTCAGTCTCTCCTCAACTCTTATCCAAGAGAGACTGTCAGCATAGTATTTATATTAGCACTCTGATTACAATTAAGATATAAACATGCCACTCTGTTCAAACTTGCACTGCCTTTCTTTCATTATTTTTTTGTTGCATGAATACAATTGCTCACTGTTCGATAGTTGGCATTTCCTGCCTAAGTTTGCCCACGTTGCCAATGAAATAACCACTAAAATAATTGGTAACATCAAATGGTTTTGTGATGAATAAGCCATCTGATGTGGATCTGATATGGATCTGATGTGGATGATCTTGTTCCTGTAGTGTTTGTAAACACCCTGGTAGGTTGGTTAATAACCTGAACCAGATTACAGGCACTAGTTACAGTAAGAAGCTTCCTCTTGAGTGGACAGCTTGATGAAAACCAGTTAATATTCAGGTCCCCAAGAAAGTAGACCTCTCTGTTTACATCACATACACTATCAAGCATTTCACACATACTATTTAGATACTGACTGTTAGCACTTGGTGGCCTATAGCAACACCCCAAAAGAAAAGGCTTTAGATGTGCCAAGTGAACCTGCAACCACAACACTTCAATAACACTTGGCATAAGATCTTCTCTAAGCATTACAGGGATATGGCTCTGAATATACACTGCAACTCCTCCCCCATAAGCATGTCTGTCTCTTCTATAGATGTTTTATCCTTGTATTGCTACTGATGTTTCATCAAATGAATTATCTAAGTGAGTCTCAGAAATGGCTAATATATGAATGTTATCTGATGTTAGCAAGTTATTGATTTCATGAACCTTATTTCTAAGGCTACATGTATTAATATGGGCTATTTTCATCCCTTTCCTGGGTAGCTTATTAGAGATAAACATAATACAGAAAAGAGCAGACAAAGCAAGAGAAAAAAATATACATTCAGCAGTCCATTAATCAATTGGTGTGTGTGTGTGTGTGTGTGTGTGTGTGTGTGTGTGTGTGTGTGTGTGTGTGTGTGTGTGTGTGTGTGTGTGTGTGTGTGTGTGTGTGTGTGTGTGTGTGTGTGTGTGTGTGTGTGTGTGTGTGTGTGTGTGTGTGTGTCCTGCAGGGTTGAGGCTACGAACCAATAGGCTTAGCTCAGATATAATGATGGGAAACTAAATCTAGTATCTAGTAATGAGGCCTTGGAACATACTGTACGTACAGGGCCTATAGAAAGTCTACACTCCCCTTGGATTTCTTCACTTTTTATGGTGTTACAAAGTGGGATTAAAATGGATTTAATTGTCACGATCTACACAACATTTTTAACATGTTTTAAAGATAAATGAAAAATAAAACACTAATACACTAATTGATTAGTTAAGTATTCACCCCCTTGAGTCAATAAGAAAAACCTTTAGCAGCGATTACAGCTGTGAGTCTTTTTGGGTAAGTCTAATAAGAGCATTGCACACCTGTATTGTGCAATGTTAGTCATTATTATTTTCAATTTCTTTCATCTCTGTCAAGGTGTTTGGGATCATGGCTAGACAGCAATTTTCAATTATTAACTTGACCATGCTTAAAGAGATATTAAAGAGATATTCCATGTCTGATTTGTTATTGTTACCTATCTACCAATCACTGTCAATCTATGTAGTTGAATCTGTGCTTGACATTCAATACTTGACTAAGGGACCTTACAGATGTAGTATGTATGGGGGACAGAGGAAGTGGTATCTCCTTTGACATTATGGAATATTCTGTGTAGATCAATGGAAAAAAATACAATGGAATCTATTTCAATCCCACTTTTTAACGCAACAAAATGTGAAAAAAGTTCCAGGGGGTGTTTACCTCCAACCTATAGGCACTGTAGCTGAGCCTATTGGAGAGAGTTGGGTGATTCCCTGCGTGAGTGTGCATGTCTGAGGTGTGGCAGTTTGTGTCTGCATGGGGTTATAGCTAGTCAGCTGTTAAGACTTGAGTTCTGCCCAGGGCTTTCCTTCCTTCTGCTGGAGAGAGATACTATACTGTCTCCTATAGGTCCAGCTCATACCCTTTTTGCATAATCAGGCCAAATTATACTGTGTTGGCTTAGATATTTTTATTTCTATATTGTCCTTTCCCGCACAATTACATTAATCTAGCTATTTGGATAAAGATTGCACCCCCAAATTCCCTGCATAATTAAAGTAAATGGTTCTCCAGAAAGGTTGCAGGTGCAGCATACCTTCCTGGGGGCTCTACTGAGGTGGTCAGGGTCCAGTAGGTAAACTGAGTCTCTGGTTCCCAGCAGCAGCCTGCCTCTCTCCTCATCCAACAACACAGAGTGGGAATGGAGACCATCAGTAGGACTCAGGAACACTGATACACTACCACTCTGCTCCAGCTCTGAGAGAAAGAGAGAGAAAGAGAGAGAGAGAGAGAGAGAGAGAGAGAGAGAGAGAGAGAGAGAGAGAGAGAGAGAGAGAGAGAGAGAGAGAGAGAGAGAGAGAGAGAGAGAGAGAGAGAGAGATAGAGAGAGAGAGGAGAGAGGAGAGAGGAGAGAGGAGAGAGGAGAGAGGAGAGATTTAGGGTCAAAACATACACAGGAATGCATGCAGACTTTCATACACATATTCTGACTGATGCATGGAAAAAGTTTGGTTTGGTTCATCAAGACTTCATAGAATACACTTAGTTTAATGAACCGGGAAACTATAAGCATAGTTGGGAGAGACTTTTTCTAGACAGAGACAGGTTGTGTGTTGAAACAGGTCATGGATGCCTGCGTGTCTTGGCATGAGCTGAAACGTTCTAATCACTTGTCTCACTATTCAACACCTTAACTGAACGAAGAGAGTAAAAATCCTTCTGTGCGTGCATGCGTGTGTGTGTGTGTGTGTGTGTGTGTGTGTGTGTGTGTGTGTGTGTGTGTGTGTGTGTGTGTGTGTGTGTGTGTGTGTGTGTGTGTGTGTGTGTGTGTGTGTGTGTGTGTGTGAGAGAGAGAGAGAGAGAGAGAGAGAGAGAGAGAGAGAGAGAGAGAGAGAGAGAGAGAGAGAGAGAGAGAGAGAGAGAGAGAGAGAGTTGCTGTCATTGCTCATCACCTCTCCTACACACACACAGAGACTTTAGAATGCAGACTGACAGAAAGAGAAGCTAATGCATGGGCACGCTACACTCACATTACAAAAAGGGCATAATGAGATATTACAGTGGGTTTTATCTTAAGACAGTAAAAGTGTTAAAGACACCAGGATAAACTGACCTCGACCCACAGTGTTACTGACTGGCTGTAGATGGAGAAGGAGATGAGGAAGAGTGGGTTTGTCCTCAGTCGCCGCCATACCTGCATCATTATCAATAACCCACTATCACCATTGTAACAGATCCCTGTCACCCCAACATATCCACACCTATACATCATCCATCATTATCTTCACTAAATCTCCAGACGGTTAAACCTGACCATTAAACTGATGTCACATGTCTGTCAAGACTAGGTTTAGATTAGACCCTGATCAAAGTTACAGTTTGAGTTCCAGGGGGGGAAGCCTTCTGAATAGCTCCCATACATACATATATTACTCCCATACATACATATATTACTCCCATACATACATATATTACTCCCATACATACATATATTACTCCCATACATACATATATTACTCTCATACATACATATATTAAACCATGCACATCAATGCCTGCCCTCCACCCCTGAATATCTCCTGCGCATCCATGAATACTTTCTTCTAGAGTGAGAGTGGAGCTTCAGAGACAGACCAGCGAGAGGTATGTATGCATGTCTTCACCATATCCATTCACCTGTCTCTAACCTATCTAATCTCCCCATAGGTTAAATGCAGTTAGAAGCATGATGTTATGCACCACATACAATACCATTATTCCTCTACCAAATATTTACAGTTGGCACTAGGCATTTGGGCGGGTAGCGTTCTCCTGGCATCCGCCAAGTTCGTTGGACTGCCAGATGGTGAAGCATGATTCATCACTCCAGAGAATGCATTTCCACTGCTCAAGAGTCCAATGGCGGAGAGGTTTACACTCCAGCCGACGCGTGGCATTGCGCATCTTGATCTTAGGCTTGTGTGCAGCTGCTCGGCCATGGAAACCCATTTCATGAAGCTCCCGACAAACAGTTATAATGCCGACGTTGCTTCCAGAGGCAATTTGGAACTCGGTTGTGAGTGTTGCAACCAAGGATTTTTACACCCTACGCACTTCAGCACGTGTGGCCTACCACTACCTGTCTGAGCTGTTGTTGCTCCTAGATGTTTCCACTTCACAATAACAGCACTTACAGTTGACCGGGGCAGCTCTAGTAGGGCAGAAATGTGATAAACAGACTTGTTGGAAAGGTGGCATCCTATGACGGTGCTACGTTGAAAGTCACTGAGCTCTTCAGTAAGGCCATTCTACTGCCAATATTTGTCTATGGAGATTGCATGGCTGTGTGCTCGATTGTATAAACCTGACAGCAACGGGTATGGCTGAAATAGCCGGATATACTAATTTGAAGGGATTTCCACGTACTTGTGTATATTTTAGTGTATGTTACGTTTGGTATGGTATGGAGCGGCAGGTAGCCTAGTGGTTAGAGCGTTGGGCCAGTAACCGAAAGGTTGCTAGATTGAATCCCTGAGCTGACAAGGTAAAAATCTGCCGTTCTGCCCCTGAGCAAGGCAGTTAACCCACTGTTCCTAGGCCGTCATTGTAAATAAGAATTTGTTCTTAACTGACTTGCCTAGTTAAATAAAAATGTATTTGTGGATGTATATTATCCATTTCCTATGATGCAGTATGTTATGAAATTGCAATACGTATGATATGTTAGAGTTAAGTGTTAGGGGAAGAGTTAGCTAACATGCTTAGTAGTTGCAAAGTAGCTAAAATGTAGTAAGTAGTTGCAAAGTTAAAATGCGGAAGTTGTCCGTGATGAGATTCGAACACGCACACCTTGGGTTGTTAGACGTTCATGTTATACGCCCACCCACGCAACCATCCTCCTTTTCTTTTTGCCTTAATGCCTTATGTAACCTTCTGTCTTTTGTAACCATACCAAACGTAACATATCATACTAGTTACGTCAATGAGACCAGGCTGCATGAAATCATACTTGGGAGGAAAGTACTTTTCTTGTTCAGGGCAATTGATCTGGGTGAGTTTTCCCAAAACCACTGTAGCTACTACGGTACTTTACTTCACTTGACAACCCAGACTCAAGCACACACACACCTTCCCTCACCCCAAACTCCCCACATTGAGGTGATGTTGACTTTATGTTTCTATGCTGGATGAATGAAGGCTGGTGACTCCAGAGATCTGGGTGTGTGAGTGGGTCACTCTGAGAGGTTTGACACTGTGATTAGCCTGAGGGTGTGAAGGCTTAGCGAGGTTACTCACTACCAATATTTGAACTTTTAGACCCCTCCCTTGCCCCCTAATACCTCTTCTTACACACACATCACCTCCATGCATTCACCTTCTCTCTCGCTCTCTCTCGTTCTCTCTCTCTTTCTCAGAAACACACACACGCACCCGCACATACACGCAGAGCCACTATGCCCTTTCCACACTAAACCTACAGAGAGTTTAGCCGTGCTAGCCTTTGGTTAACTCTGTAATTTGCTCAGTAAACACACAGCACTAGGATCCCAGGGATAGGCCCAGCTTAGCCCCACTGTTAGCACTTAGCTTAGCGCTGAGCTCCAGCCATGACACCCCCCCTTTCTCTGCAGTCTCTCCACAGGCACCGCTGATCCCCATGGAGTTCTACTGGTTTATTTGAGTTAGATAGCATTTCACATCGGCTAGTGGCTAGCATCAGGCCTTAAGATAACCCTACTGACGGACTGTCTGAGTGCATGTGTAGCGGTTGTGCATGTGACAGCTACAGCGCCACAGCCCAGGGCGTGTTCACTATATGGTGACTAAGAGGCTTCCTCTCCTTCCCACCCTATTTTTTTTTTATTTTTTTTATTTAACCTTTATTTAACCAGGTAGGCAAATTGAGAACACGTTCTCATTTACAATTGCGACCTGGCCAAGATAAAGCAAAGCAGTTCGACACATACAACAACACATAGTTACACATGGAGTAAAACAACATATAGTCAATAATACAGTGAAAAAAAATAAAATAAGTCTATATACAATGTGAGCAAGTGAGGTGAGATAAGGGAGGTGAAGGCAAACAAATATATGTATAAATAAATAAAAATATAAAAGGCCATGGAGGCGAAGTGAGTACAACACAGCACGTAAAATAAAAACTAAAAAAACAATGGAATGGTTGGTTTGCGGTGGAAGAAAGTGCAAAGTAGAGACAGAAATAAAGGGGTGCAAAGGAGCAAAATAAATTAATAAATAAATACAGTAGGTAAAGAGGTAGTTGTTTGGGCTAAATTGTAGATGGGTTATATACAGGTGCAGTAATCTATGAGCTGCTCTGACAGCTGGTGCTTAAAGCTAGTGAGGGAGATAGGTGTTTCCAGTTTCAGAGATTTTTGTAGTTCGTTCCAGTCATTGGCAGCAGAGAACTGGAAGGAGAGGCGTCCAAAGGAAGAATTGGTTTTGGGGGTGACTAGAGAGATATACCTGCTGGAGCGCGTGCTACAGGTAGGTGCTGCTATGGTGACCAGCGAGCTGAGATAAGGGGGGACTTTACCTAGCAGGGTCTTGTAGATGACCTGGAACCAGTGGGTTTGGCGACGAGTATGAAGCGAGGGCCAGCCAACGAGAGTGTACAGGTCGCAGTGGTGGGTAGTATATGGGGCTTTGGTGACAAAACGGATGGCACTGTGATAGACTGCATCCAATTTATTGAGTAGGGTTTTGGAGGCTATTTTGTAAATGACATCACCGAAGTCGAGGATTGGTAGGATGGTCAGTTTTACAAGGGTATGTTTGGCAGCATGAGTAAAGGATGCTTTGTTGCGGAATAGGAAGCCAATTCTAGATTTGACTTTGGATTGGAGATGTTTGATGTGAGTCTGGAAGGAGAGTTTGCAGTCTAACCAGACACCTAGGTATTTGTAGGTGTCCATATATTCTAAGTCAGAGCCGTCCAAAGTAGTGATGTTGGACAGGCGGGCAGGAGCAGGCAGCGATCGGTTGAAGAGCATGCATTTGGTTTTACTTGTATTTAAGAGCAGTTGGAGGCCACGGAAGGAGAGTTGTATGGCATTGAAGCTCGCCTGGAGGGTTGTTAACACAGTGTCAAAAGAAGGGCCAGAAGTATACAGAATAGTGTCGTCTGCGTAGAGGTGGATCAGAGAATCACCAGCAGCAAGAGCGACATCATTGATGTAAACAGAGAAGAGAGTCGGTCCAAGAATTGAACCCTGTGGCACCCCCATAGAGACTGCCAGAGGCCCGGACAACAGACCCTCCGATTTGACACACTGAACTCGATCAGAGAAGTAGTTGGTGAACCAGGCGAGGCAATCATTAGAGAAACCAAGGCTGTCGAGTCTGCCAATGAGGATGTGGTGATTGACAGAGTCAAAGGCCTTGGCCAGGTCAATGAATACGGCTGCACAGTATTGTTTCCTATCGATGGCGGTTACGATATCGTTTATGACCTTGAGCGTGGCTGAGGTGCACCCATGACCAGCTCTGAAACCAGATTGCATTGCGGAGAAGGTGTGGTGGGATTCGAAATGGTCGGTAATCTGTTTGTTGACTTGGCTTTCGAAGACCTTAGAAAGGCAGGGTAGGATAGATATAGGTCTGTAGCAGTTAGGGTCTAGGGTGTCCCCCCCTTTGAAGAGGGGGATAACCGCAGCTGCTTTCCAATCTTTGGGGATCTCAGACGACACGAAAGAGAGGTTGAAGAGGCTAGTAATAGGGGTGGCAACAATTTCAGCAGATAGTTTTAGAAAGAAAGGGTCCAGATTATCTAGCCCGGCTGATTTGTAAGGGTCCAGATTTTGCAGCTCATTTAGAACATCAGCTGACTGTATTTGGGAGAAAGAGAAATGGGGAAGGCTTGGGCGAGTAGCAGAGGGGAGGGCAGTGCTGTTGTCCGGGGTGGGGGTAGCCAGGTGGAAAGCATGGCCAGCCGTAGAAAAATGCTTATTGAAATTCTCAATTATAGTGGATTTGTCGGTGGTGACAGTGTTTCCTATCTTCAGAGCGGTTGGAAGCTGGGAGGAGGTGTTCTTATTCTCCATGGACTTTACGGTGTCCCAGAACTTTTTTGAATTTGTGTTGCAGGAAGCAAATTTCTGCTTGAAATAGCTAGCCTTGGCTGTTCTAACTGCCTGTGTATATTGGTTTCTGGCTTCCCTGAAAAGTTGCATATCACGGGGGCTGTTCGATGCTAATGCAGAACGCCATAGGATGTTTTTCTGTTGGTTAAGGGCAGTCAGGTCAGGAGAGAACCAAGGGCTATATCTGTTCCTGGTTCTAAATTTCTTGAATGGGGCATGCTTATTCAAGATGGTGAGGAAGGCATTTTTAAAAAATGACCAGGCATCCTCTACTGACGGGATGAGATCAATATCCTTCCAGGATACCCCGGCCAGGTCGATTAGAAAGGCCTGCTCGCTGAAGTGTTTCAGGGAGCGTTTGACAGTGATGAGTGGAGGTCGTTTGACCGCTGACCCATTACGGATGCAGGCAATGAGGCAGTGATCGCTGAGATCTTGGTTGAAAACAGCAGAGGTGTATTTGGAGGGCAAGTTTGTTAGGATGATATCTATGAGGGTACCCGTGTTTACGGAATTGGGGTGGTACCTGGTAGGTTCATTTATAATTTGTGTGAGATTGAGGGCATCAAGCTTAGATTGTAGGGTGGCTGGGGTGTTGAGCATGTTCAAATTTAGGTCGCCTAGCAGCACGAGCTCTGAAGATAGATGGGGGGCAATCAGTTCACATATAGTGTCCAGAGCACAGCTGGGGGCAGAGGGTGGTCTATAGCAGGCGGCAACGGTGAGAGACTTGTTTTTAGAGAGGTGGATTTTTAAAAGTAGAAGTTCAAATTGTTTGGGAACAGACCTGGATAGTATAACAGAACTCTGCAGGCAGTCTTTGCAGTAGATTGCAAGGAGGATGGGAATCAACAGTGACAGAGAAATATGTTTCTGCGTATGATATACAGATGAATATCCTGCAGGGAAAATACATGATAGTTTTTCTCTCAAGTCTATCAGATAACAGAGTTAAAACACTGAGATCATCAGCCAAACTTAATCATTGTCATGTAAAACAGGATGAGGATTGTTTTCAGATTGGAATGTCATAACTATATAGGGTTGGAGGGTTAACACTCCCGCGATACTGGACAGGAACATGTGTAATATCACAGAGCTATCGACCTGAATCAACTTGGAAAAATGTAAGACATGGAAGTGTTCCCCTGGCAAAGAGAGATGGAGAACATGGATTTACAGTTACATATAATTCAGGGCTATAAAGTAAACTGCTTGTCTGGATCTGGATCAGCATGTGGGTTATAGAACAATTGATTTACATGAGTTTAAAGTGGGAGGGCCAGTCAGATTAACTATGTGGAATAAATGCTTGTATTATTATGATAAGACAAAATGTCCTAATACAGGATTTCCAAAACTCCTTGCTGCCCCCCCCCCCCCCCCCTTTGGGTGCACATTTAGATGTTTACACTAGCACTACACAGCTGATTCAACTAACCATCTCATCATCAAGCTTTATTTTAATCTGTTGTGTAGTGCTAGGGCAAAAAACTAAATGTGCACCCAGGGGGGGCCCCAGGATCCAGTTTGGGAAACCCTGTCCTAATATATGATCATATTATACATATGATCATATTATCCAAGATGGTGCAGCAGTTCAGACGTCTTTGTCTTGTCGTGTCCCGTGTACACATCTTTTTTTTCTTCGTATATATTTCGTCCCTTACCTTACCTCATTTGCAAACATTGTATATAGATTTTCTTTATTGTGTTAAACATTGTTTATTCCATGTGTAACTCTGTGTTGTTGTTTGTGTCGCACTGCTTTGCTTTATCTTGGCCAGGTCGCAGTTGTAAATGAGAACTTGTTCTCAACTGGCCAACCTGGTTAAATAAAGGTGAGAAAAAAAAAAAGAAAAAAAAAATTGACAAACTCCCCCCTAGTTACTTGGCAAGGAGCCACTAGTACGACAGCAACACATGTACCCTCAAACTGTCTTCACAGCTCATCCTCGTGACAGATTTTTGAAAATACACACAAAAACAACAACTAAACACAGTCTGCTGTGATAATATTTAGATTACATCAGGATTATTTAGCTGTGTGTGATTGGATGGGAGCCATACTGTAACCATGCATGTTATGGATTGATCCACCAAGACCCTGACAGAGGTTTCAGACTAGAGCTAGGGCTGGTATATCAGGTTTCAGACTAGAGCTAGGGCTGGTATATCAGGTTTCAGACTAGAGCTAGGGCTGGTATATCAGGTTTCAGACTAGAGCTAGGGCTGGTATATCAGGTTTCAGACTAGAGCTAGGGCTGGTATATCAGGTTTCAGACTAGAGCTAGGGCTGGTATATCAGGTTTCAGACTAGAGCTAGGGCTGGTATATCAGGTTTCAGACTAGAGCTAGGGCTGGTATATCAGGTTTCAGACTAGAGCTAGGGCTGGTATATCAGGGTTCAGACTAGAGCTAGGGCTGGTATATCAGGTTTCAGACTAGAGCTAGGGCTGGTATATCAGGTTTCAGACTAGAGCTAGGGCTGGTATATCAGGTTTCAGACTAGAGCTAGGGCTGGTATATCAGGTTTCAGACTAGAGCTAGGGCTGGTATATCAGGTTTCAGACTAGAGCTAGGGCTGGTATATCAGTGAATCTTGAATGTTGTTCAAAACAACACAGTACTATGTTGTTGATTGTTCTCCCTTTTGAAAAACTCTGAACTCTTTCACCTCTGAAGGAATCAAAGGACAAACGTTGTCTGATGGTTATTGAGAGGAAAGTTCACTGCGATAACGCTTTCTGAACTCCAGTTCATTCAGCCAGGGATGATGTGTGTATTTGAAGTGTGTGACCACAAAGAGATGATGTTGTTTGAAGCATGTGGTCAATCAGGGATGAAGATGTTTTGGAGGAGTTCAATCAGAGATGATTGACCTCAGTAGAGTTTGACTTTGCCAACTGTATTTTCACAGGGGACCATGTTATTTTTGAAGTGTGATTTCAGTCAGGGACAATTTTGCTTTGATGGATTTCATAATACACTCTCAGAGCCTAATCTGACAACATTCTGAATATTTGAGTTTTGCTGAGATCTAAGGCTCAAGTATTCAATTGGCATGAAACAAGGCAATCTGCAGAGCTGAAGCTGCATATTTCTACAGGACAAATTGCTAAATAAATAGAGTGTTTCAGGAAGTTATTATTTCTACCACTACTTAAGTACAACAATGTATTTATGTTGTAAAATAACAACATGTAAATGAGCTTCTATTTTCAGCGATGCAGGGTCTGCAGGAGAATTGGCCAGGAAAACAGGTTGGGGTTAGGGGGTGAGAGTCCAAGGTTGCAATTGGGATGCAGGGGTTTGTATCGGGGTTACAGTAGTGCAGGGGTTGGCAAAAACCGGCCTGTAATATATATTCTTTGCCCCCACAAAGTTTTTAGTAAAAAAGGGGTTTTGGTCAAGAAAGACTGTAAAATCACCAGGAATTCAGCAAAAAGTGTGTTCCCAAGTATTCCCACAAAAAAAGAGACGTGATTGTGTCTCAATGCAATCAAGGTATCAAACGATTGTTTGTTTTAAATACAATCTATGTTTGGGCTTAGTTGTGATCAATTTGCAGTGTAGAATTTAGTATTATTATTTTCCGACCATTCGCTCCAACAAAAATTGTCCCGTGGCCTCATCTAGTTGCCTACCCCTGGAGTATTGAATGTGAACAAGTGACTGGTGACTTTATGTTGTGGTGAGGGTTTAGGAGTTAATAGTTAGATCAGGGTTTGGTAGTCAGGGTTGAAGTAGGGGTTTTGGGGGTTACAGTCAGACTAAAGCTTGTAATGAGGTTCTTATGGGTGGTTAGTGTGTTTGCGTTATTGTAGTGTTTGTGATAGAGTTTTGAGTAATTTTTTGGTACGGGGTAGAATGGGTTTTTAGACACCCTGTAGGGCTTAAAAACAAACACAGGCTCTAGTTTACCCAACACTAAAGACACTGACACACACAGAGGACCACAGCTACCACACAGCCAGAGCCATTGTGGTCCTGTATTGCTCAGTCGGTAGAGAAAGGTGATTGAAATTCCAGGATTGTGTATTCGATTTCTGGGGCCACCCATTCGTAAAATGTATGCACGCATAAAAATGATTTTGGGGATAAAAGTGTCTGCCTAATTGCATAACAACAAAATATTTAAGTGCCTTTGAACGAGGTATGGTAGTAGGTGCCAGGCGCACCGGTTTGTGTCAAGAACTGCAACGTATCTGGGTTTTTCACGCAGAACAGTTTTCTGTGTGTATCAAGAATGGTCGACCACCCAAAGGACATCCAGCCAACTTGATACAAATGTGGGAAGCATTGGAGTCAACATGGGCCAACATCCCTGTGGAACGCTTACGACACAGGCAGTTCTGAGAGGCAAAAAAGGATGGTGGGGGTTGGGGGTTGCAACTCATTATTAGGAAGGTGTTCCGAATGTTTGGCATACTCAGTGTATATTTATGTATACTTTTACATACCATACTCATTTGTGACAAATATAGAACTCTATAAAGCACGTGTATTTAAAACAAATGAAATGTTTGCCTCTCCATCATCACCACTATAAATACTTCATAGATTTACCATGGTAACAGGGTGTAAAAGAGATGTTGCTTACTAAAGCCAATGTAGAGGCTGAAAAGACAGCAGTTATTGTAGTTTTACAGCCTGACAAATACAACCCAACCCTACGCTCTCCCTTTAGTACCTACAGTACGGACCACCCCACATAGCTCTCTCTGTTTTCAAGCAATCTTTCACACCTCATATCTTTGTGAAGTGATTGTTTATTGGTGTGTGTATTGGTACGTGTGTGTGTTCTGATAACAGTTGTGGGTCGTTTCACGAAATTATTACCTTTTGCGTTTTAAGTAGAAATTGTGCACAAATATTGCATTTTAAAAGCCTGTTATATTGAATGAAGTGTCCTTTAATATAGACCATATGGAAAATTGTCCCAACATGCAGCATTTTGACATGTACCCTCTGTGTATCCTCTGTGACTTCTAGGAAGATTTTAACCCACTTAACAGCAACATTTCTCCAGGTTTTCACCATAATTGTAAAGGCCTTATTTTGTTGCTTTCACAAAGTAATTTCTAAAGATGAGTATTTATTTCATTTGATTAGGGATTCATTTTAAGGAAAAAATAACTGTTCGTCATTTTAAGGTCAACCCTGTTACATGAACTGAACTCTCATTTTACTATGGTGAAACTATTTTACATCTAATAGTCAAATCATAGTGTAAAAGCAGGTGAGCTGGTTTTACTCTTTTTGGCAATTTTCTGGTGTTTTGTGGTGGTGAGTGGGTTGAGCATGACATGTCAACTCTGTTACCCATAGACAGACAGGCTAGACATTTTTTCACAATTCAACATTTTTCGTGAAGCTTGCATTCAATTACCCCTTCCTGTTCCACAGAACAAGCTTCCAATCCATCTGTTACAAAGGCATCCACGGCTGATTTAAGACGAAATCGTCAACACTGTTACGGTCAACCCTGTTACGGTCAACCCTGTTGCGGTCAACCCTGTTGCGGTCAACCCTGTTGCGGTCAACCCTGTTGCGGTCTTCCCTGTTACATTATTTGGCACTTAATAGGCAGTTACTATATATATTTCTTTTACCAAGTTACACTAGTCAAAAGGCACCAAATTGGTGGACAGACCCTTCAAACTCACATGAGCTGAAAAGAAAAATGAAGAATTCTAAATGTAAAATGATAAAAAAGAGAGAGGTAGAAGTCAGAACAATCAGCTGGACAGTGAGCCAGAGAATGGCTCATTTACAGATAATTGGACATAGCTACTGATAAAAATACTGCAGGTAGCTATCATAGAGGAACAGTTAAAGTAACTGGCATGATGATGGAGAAAAAGGTGTTGTGTATTTTGCACTTTCTGCATATATTATGTCCCACCTCTGTTGTAGATATAATTTTCTCTCTTTGTAGATGTGGCAGTCATTTCTTGCTTAGAGCATGTTGCCAAAAACCCGTGCCAACTTAAAGTTAGGCCGTTGATTCTCAAAATGTTGTTTCAGAACCTACTGGTGGGTCATAGCTAGTTCATCCTCCTAGATAAAGCATCTATTAAAACTAGTAGAATATATTTCATCTGGTTAAGTCCTATACTAAACATGATTATTTAATTTGTCCTAAGCCATATATCATTCAGCCATCAGTGCATCGGCATGTTATTACTGTACCATAGCTCCCAGTCTCTTACCTTTGTAGCTGAGTTGGACTCTGGGGACACTCTGTTTGACACTTTCTCCAGAGGGCAGGAGGACCAGCAGTACCATCCCCAGAACCAGCAGCCCTGGGTGGGCTAGAGACAGCCTAATCCTCCCTTGACCTCCAGTAAAGCTCCAGGACAGTCTCTCAACAGGCTCACACTCAGTCCCTCCAGTCTTCATGATGCGAAAGTGAAGGTTTTCTTCTCTGTTCCACTACTGTTTCTCAACATTCCTGAAAGAAGGAGGAGAGCAATGTCAAGGAGTTTGGGAGTTAACCAAGGTAAGTCGGCTTTCTTCTCTGTCTCTTCTCTTTTCTCTCTCCCTCCCTGTCTCTCCCTCTCTCTTCCTCTCTCTCCCTGTGTGAGTGTGTGCGTGTGTCTTTGTTTGTGTGTGTGTGTGAGTATTCAGCTGTTTCTCCATGGTACCGTACAGGCATGTGTGTTCTTTGTACCAGGCCAACATCAGCTGTTACCTTTTCCTACCTCTCCCTTTGTGTTTATCTAAATCTGTTTGCGCAAAACAGAAGGTCAGGCAAAGAAAAACATTCACCATCTTTCCACATACATCCTTCTTTCTAAGGTCTCTTTCGCCTCCCTTCTCTCCCTCCATCTTTCTTTATCTGTCTCTCTCTTTCTCATTTCATTCTGTACCCAAATGATCAAATGATTCTGGCCCATGGTTATTGCATTAGGCTGATGACCCAGTGTCAGCTGTTCCTTTATGTTGTGATATAATTGTTCTAGGATCTGCATATTTCTTCACGCTGCACAAGAGAGGTGTCAAGACCGAGTTTAGACCAATAATACAGGACAGGATGGATAGAGAGTGTACAGCAAAGTGTTTAGGGGCAGCCTTAAGTCTGTGAGTGGACACAGACTTAATAGTAATTGTTAAGTCTGTAGAAGGTCAGAGGTGACACTAGGGGTGAGACTAAGGGAGAGGCCTGTACGTAGGGCTGAGTAACCAATAACAATGCGGTTTCATGAACTCTCATAAAATCTGTTATTTCCTTGCAGTGATACATCCTCACACATTTCCAATATCTCATCTAGTTAATGATTAACTAACCAATCACAAATGGATGCTTCAGAATGCAGATCCTCCCCCTCTCTCCCTCCCTCTTTCCCTTCATCCCTCTCTCTCTCACTCTACCTCCCACACAGATAACATACATCAACCTGTCTAGGTTTAACATAAATAATGTCAGACTAAATTCATGAATCTGATTAATTCTACATAGACACATTTTTCAAACTATGCAACAGCAAAAAAGAAAGAGATAGAGAGACAGAGATAGAGAGATATATAGAGATAGATAGAGAGAACAAGAGAGACAGAGGGGGGTAGAGAGAGAGACAAGAAAGAAAAATAAAGAGAGAGAGAGAGAGAGAGAGAGAGAGAGAGAGAGAGAGAGAGAGAGAGAGAGAGAGAGAGAGAAAAAGAGAGAGGGGGGGAGTAAGAGAGAAATAGAGGGAGACAGAGAGGAAGAGAAAGAGAAAGAGAGGGAGAGGGGGAAAGAGAAAGAGAGAGAGAAAGAGTGAGAGAGAAAAAAGAGAGACAGAGAGAGAAAGTGAGAGCGAGCGAGAGAAAGTGAGAGAGATAGGGAGAGAGAGAGGGGGGGGGGACAGAGAGACAGACCAACCAACCTGCACATGTCCTCTATGCTTATTGTTATTGTTCAATGTATGGTTATTTTAACCCCTGATTATTGTTGCTACTGTTGTTCCATTGACAATATTGATTATTATTATTTTAATTATGTTAATATTGTAAATCTCCAAAGTAAGCTTTGGCAATATGTACATTATTATGTCATGCCAATAAAGCAAACTGAATTGAATCGAGAGAGAGAGAAAGAGAGAGATAAAGAAAATTAGATAGAGGAAGAGAAAAAGAGAGCAAGAGAAAGAGAGAGAAAATACCGTACGACAGACCACGTATTCACCCTGCCCACCATAATTGACAAACAAACAAACAAACCAAAACAAAGGCAA